>NC_056731.1:1622020770-1622320770 GCF_019279795.1 Protopterus annectens
AAGCAGCAGAAACGGCCAACCTAATTCTTTCCCTGGGAAAGAATTCGGTGTTCCACGGCTTCACAATAACCAGTTTTCGAACTTCACAGTTCGAACATATGGTGTTCGAACTGCTGAAGTTTCGACGAACTGATAGGAACCCGTTTTCTTTAGCTAAGGATCAGGCAATGCCAGTAATAGTCTAGGCAGTATGTAAATGTCAACAACTAAATCTGGAAACCTAGGAAGGGATGGCATTTTCTAACATTTTGTAATGAATTTCTTAGCAACAAGCAATATCAAGTTAAGAGGTCTGTATACCCTACATTGTAGATACTCGTCAAAGTGGAGATCCAAAAGGAATCATGGACATATCACCTAGGATATATATATATATATATATATATATATATATATATATATATATATATATATATATAGTAATCCTCCTACATTGTAGGCATAAAAAGTCACTTTTTAGCTGTAAAAGCTTCATAAATTTCTCCAAAAATGGCAATCCCAAAAATATGCTGCCATTAACCAATGTCATCATCTCCATCAACTAAGAATCATGTCAGGATACATCCTGTAGAGTTTAGAGGTTGCACAAAGTATTTAAACTGGGACTGCCATCTAAAGAATTTAAACTTTTGTGACTGGGTTGCATACCCTGGAATTAAAAGAATCCTATCTCCAAACCCTTTATTTGTATATTCAAATGTTGCTCCCATTCTAATACATGCTTTTTTTAACATACTTTCTCTAGGAGTGATGAGAATCATATAAAATAAACCCATTGCACCTTTATTACTGTATGATCATCCTCTGACATTTATAATCCAGGTGGTCCACCTTGGTCTATCTGAGTCAGTGATTACTAATATCTTAGAGGTATGTAGTTTATTTACACAATAACCAACAACGTGGTGTGGTATATTGAAGATTTACCCACAGTTGGAGTGATTTAATCATGAGGATGAAGCCCGAGTGATTGAATAAAGCCAACAGTGGGTAAATCTTCAATATACCACAACCACGGAGTCAGTTATTGGTATTATACAATGACATTATTTAAGAAAAAAAATACTTACATTTCTTAAATAATGTCTTTGTATAATGGCGCATTACTGTTCTTCCACCAGTGGTGGTATTCTGCTTCCTTGTGTTGATGTACTGCACATGCGTATGGGACTTGCGTTCCCATGCATACCCAGTACACCATTGCTTTGAAACGGAAGCAACGGAGAAAAGAAAGTCTCCGTTGCTCATTCTTTTGGGGTTTTTTTATTAAAAAAAAGTTTTGGACACCTTATACCAACGGAAAAAAGTTCGGGCGACCGGACCTTTTTCCGTCGGTATATTGTGGGATTTACAATGGGCACGCTGACCGATCAGCATGCACATTTTGGAATATTAATGGGGGGGTCATTGTATAATCATAAAACTCTGATACAGACCTTTTTTAACAAGTTATATCATGCACTGAAAATATCCGAGGACAGTGGAAACCCTTCATCCAGTAAGTGCTCCCAAAAGTGCAAATTACTGCACATGTTTATTTCCTTGTTAACTGTATGTGACCACACTCCCCAGTTGCCAATATTACTAATTGACAGAAGATCATTAATTTGTCTTGTTATGGAGGTTAACTTGAACCTTTTTTGAATTCCCTTTATTAGTACTGCAGAAATACAGGAGTGGGACATGAACTGGAACTTTCTTGGATTGAAGTCTATCAAAAATCTGTGAAAATGAGTAAAAAGTCTAAGCCAAAATAATGCACCAGAGAAATTTTTTTGTCAGAGTTAACTAACTCATTGAATATCTTAAGCCTGGTGGTGTGGGTGCATATTTCTTGACTGAGAAGTCCCAACCCCCCCCACCATGAGGGGAAGGGATAGGTAGTCCCAGCTTATATGTGTTTTTTCTTCTGCCCAAATAAATTGCTTTCATTAAGAACAGAATTTTACCCAAAACTGATGGAAGGGAGATAAGGGGAGAACCTGTGAAGCATAAATAATCAAAAACATGACCTTAGTAACTTTCTGAAAGATATCTATACAAAGTGCCTGCCAGTCGTCACAAAAATGCTTCACTTTCACCAGTATTATTCCCTTGGTAGAGGAGAAAATACAGACAACCATATAGCTGGACCCTAGTCGAATACCTGAATAAGTGATAGTATCATTAGTTTCAAAGAAGAGAAAAAAGGGACAGAAGTCTATCTGATAGTCTATAATTAATTTTGAGTACTTTAGTTTTATGAGTTTATCTTCTAGCCAGAAAGATGGTCAAATACCCAAAATTCCCAAGACAGGAGTAGTAGATTTTCTTCCAGGTTTGTTAGATATATTAGAAGGTCATCTGCATGTAAGGAGAGCTTACACTCTATTCCACTTATATTTTATCCAGCTAAAGATGACTGCCCAAGGTGTAATGCCAGTGGTTTCTAAGCAGACAGCAAATAATAATGGTGAAAGGGAGCAGCCTTGCAACATACTTCATTTTATGGGGAATGGAATTAGAGGTTCCTATTCAACTGCAATCTGGCAGATGCACCCATGTACATAGATTAAAGGAAGTCAATAAATGCTGAAGGAAAGCCCCAGTGGCATCACAGCTCCACTAAGTAATCCCAGCACACTCTGTTGACCACTTTCTCTGCATCAAGACTGGCCAATGTATGACTTGAGGTAGAAGCTCTCTCAATTAATAAAATGTTTTTTTTATTAAAAAGTAATTTCATTAAAGAAACACTTTCCCTATTCTGTTGACCTGTTGTGAATGCACCAAACTTGTGTGTGTAAACGCTGGGCCATCAGTGTAAACCCCCCCCCCCCACATTCTTACTAAGCTACCCAGTGAAACAACTCTGCAAAAATCAAAATTCCTGTGGATAAGCCACAGTGAAACTATCAGCAAGTGCATGTATAAATGCCGGGCCATCAGTGTAAACAGCCCCCCCACCCCCACCCCCCAAGTACTTACTAAGCTACCCAGGGAAATAGCTCTGCAAGAAGCAAAATTCCTGTGGATAAGCAACCAGTGAAACTATCAGCAAGTACATGTGTAAACACCAGGCCATCAGTGTAAACACCCCCCCCCCCCCACTTACTTACTAAGCTAACCAGGGAAACAACTCTGCAAGAAGCAAAATTCCTGTGGATAAGCCACCAGTGTAATTTTCAGCAAGTGCTTGTGTAAACACCAGGCCATCAGTGCAAACCCCCACACACACACACACACACACACACACACACACACATACTTACTAAGCTACCCAGTGAAACAATTCTGCAAGAAGCAAAATTCCTGTGGATAAGCAACCAGTGAAACTATCAGCAAGTACATATGTAAACAACAGGCCATCAGTGTAAACACCCCCCCACTTACTTACTAAGCTAACCAGGGAAACAACTCTGCAAGAAGCAAAATTCATGTGGATAAGCCACCAGTGAAACTATCAGCAAGTGCGTGTGTAAATGCTGGGCCATCAGTGTAAACACCCCCACACACACACACACACACACACACACACGTACTCACTAAGCTACCTAGTGAAACAACTCTGCAAGAAGCAAAATTCTTGTGGATAAGCCACCAGTGAAACTATTAGCAAGGTCATTATAAAATTACTTGTATTTGTAAGCATAGCAACAGTAACAGCAGTGGGAAGATGTTTCCATAGCCCAGTCCCCATCCATTTCTTAGTCGCTAGCCTTCTAATCCTGAAGTCACTAAACTGACCCCTGCATAACTACTTTTTGTTGTGTTTTCAGAAGTCAGACCCCCTTCCTTATTACTGCTGGTTGAGTAGCTCCTTGTGTTCTCCCTCTGTTCAGCCTATACATTCTACTGCTAAAAACACTGATTGTTTCTTGAGCTCACTCACCTACATCATGCAGTGCAGCCCCTCTCCATTCCCCCTCGCTATCGCTTGGGCTTACTTTGTTTCCCTACCCCCATTCAAGCCCATCCCATTACAATTTCCTTTATACCATCCACTTCCTTCCCTTCCTTCCCAATCAGCCAATAACAAACAATTTCCACCCACATATCTTACTTTACATCACTTCCTTCTCCATCATCCACCTACAAACAACTTGTTTAAATATACGTTCTTCACTTCAACCCCTATAAATCTATGTCCCAGCCAAAACCCCAAAACACCTATCAAAAAATGCAACACCTTATCATTACCACCACACTCCTCCTTCTCCTCTCTGCCCTCACCTCTTATCATATACTTTACTATCCAATTACATGCTCTCCTACCTTCAATAACTATGAAACCTTTTCAACAACATCCTTCTTTAATATCTCCCCTGCCCTCTTTAACCTCTCTACCCCATGTCTATATAAACTGCCTAGACCTCAAAACCCCCCATCCACTTACAAACCCACTTACAAACCTAGACCCAAGTTACACAAATTTCTTCATTATATTACTTTACTCTCTCTCTCTCTCTCTATTCACAACAGCAACTTACTTGTATCCGGGGACATCTACCCTAACCCTGGCCCCTCCCCCTCTCAAAATAATCTCACATCCACTCCCTCCCCAAATACTCTCAACCACCCTCATACAACAAACTCATGCGTACTCAAGCACATGACAATATACTCTCTAAATAATTGTAGAAATTGTGCAGCTTGTCCTTATATATCAGGTTCTAAAGAATTTAAGCAGCCTACTATAGAGTTTAGATTCTTACCCAAATTTTATGCAGACTGTTCGAGTAAGAATCTAGCGTATCTTGCTACCTGCACGAAATGTAGTAGTTTCTATGTTAGAAGAACTACTAGGACTTTGAGGGAATGCTTACTTGTGCATATAGGTTATATTAGGCACAAAGATTCCACCAGTGCATTGTACAAACATGTATCTTCAAATAATGGTCATTCTTTTTGTTTTATGTTTTTACAATGTGTTTATGCTGATAAACTGGGTGGGCATTTAAATAATAAAGTAGAGAAAGCTGAAAGTAGATGGATAGTGCTGCTACAGGCACATAAGTATCCAGGGTTGAATGGGCGTGTGCCCTTGAAACCATTGCTTAAATATAGTAAATTGCTTCACTGATTAATTAATTAGTGTTGCTATATAGGATGTATCTGTTTGTTCTTAGTTTGTCTGATGAAGTGCCTATTGCAAGGCATGAAGGCGCTCACCTCTTTTTAATTTTCTTATTAAGTTTGTTTTATTAAAGTTGGTTACATAGAAGCTGTGTTTGGTCCTGGACTTATTTCTTCAGTTGAGATACTCTCTAAATATTCAGAGCCTAACTAACAAAATCACTGAGTTCCATTCCTGGTTAGCCCATATAACTCCTCACATCCTCTCTTTATCTAAAACCTGGCTTAAGCTACAGATCGCCAATATTGAAATTCTCCCACCAGGCTATAATATCTATTAGTCTGATAGAATTGCAAAAAAAGGGGTGGTGTAGCCATTCTCCACTCTAATAACCTTAACATATCACCTTTTCCCAAACCCATCCATGACTTTCACCCTGCAGAACTTATCATTCCAAATTGCCACCTTAATGCTCAAAAGAAATTTGCCATTGCTTCCATTTTCATCCATCCTGGGAATAATTTGCCCACCTTAGAAAATATCCTTTACTGGTTTTCTCACAATATACCCTACAAACCATCATTTTGGGAGATGTTAACCTAGATTGGTCAAAACTTAAAACTGACTCTCCACAACTGAGTATCAACTTGCATGGTTTCCATCAATTGATATCAACCCCTACCCGTCACCATAGAAACTCATCTTCTAGCTCCATTATAGACTGGATACTCACCAACTCCCCCCACCACTACCATAATACTACAACCTCGCCTGACTGCCTTAGTGATCACCTTCCCACATCTGTTCTTAGATATACCACCCACCCCCCCAAAACCCCACCTTTACAGGGACTGTCGTAAACTATCAAACTTCAATGCAACCCAGTTTAACTCCATTCTCTCTAGCATAGACTGGTCTGTCCTTAAACAAATCCCTCTTAATGATGCAGTAACCATGTTCAATAGCATCTTCCTGAATACCCTTAACTCCCTTGCCCCCTCTAGGAAGATCAGAATAAAATTTAATCATGCCCCATGGCTATCAAGTGAAACTAAGTCCCTTATACACAAGAGAGATAGTACCTGGAAAGCCTGGACTAACACTAAGGAAATTCCTCTACTCCACAAATATAGCCATCTTATGAATTTGACAAAAAAAAACAAATAAATAATAACAAAAGATCCTTCGATAACTCTACACAGCTCAACAGCAAATCTAACCCTTGGAAGTTTTGGTCAACTCTAAATAGAATTATTTCTCCTGGTTGACCCTTTATTCCCTCTACTTACCCAGACACATAACTGCTGGAAACAGCTACACTCCTCAATAAGCACTTCATAGACTCCATCCAAAAACTCTTACCTACCAACTCTAACACTACTTCTCTGCCTAACCCTCCTAGCCCCCTAGTAATACTCCATTCCCTTTGCACTCAGTCCCTACCTCCTACATTAGATCTCTTCTTCAAAAACTTAAACCCTGCTCTCCCTCTACTGACAACCTACCTCCTACCTTCCTCAAAATTGCTGCTGATTCCATAGCCTATCCTGTATCTATCCTAATCAATAGATCCATTTAGGAATCCACTGTCCCTAACCTTTGGAAATCCTTCTTCATCATTCCCCTGCATAAAGGTGGTAACTCTACAGACCCTTCTAACTATTGCCCCATAGCCATCCTATCCCCCCTCTCTAAGATACTTGAAAAATGCATACAGTCTCAGTTTCTCAACCATCTCCTCCAGAACAACCTTCTCACTCCCACTCAACATGGTTTCTGTCCTAAGCATAGCACCACTACCGCCCTCTTATCCATCACACATACCATAGCCAAGGCCCTAGACAATAATAAACATATATCCTGTCTCTTCTGCGAACTTTCCAAAGCCTTTGACACCATCTCCCATCCCCTGCTACTATTTAAACTGGAAAATCTAAATCTATCTTCTTCTTCCCTAGCCTGGTTTTCCAGTTACCTATCCTGCAAGCAGCAATCTGTCAAATGGCTTTCTTCCACCTCTCCATTTATATCTGTTCCTACCGGAGTACCACAAGGTTCCAGCCTGGGTCCTCTCCTGTTCAATGTTTTTACCAATGATCTCTATGCATCCTGTAAAGAATCCTCCCTCATCCAATATGCCGATGACTCAACCCTCATCTCTATCTCTGATATCTCTAAACTCCACACTTTAACCCAACAGGGATTTCTATCCACTGAACAGGGTTATCCAATAATCTACTTGTCCTTAACCCCAAAAAGACCAAACTCTTACTCTTTCTGCCTCAATCTCTCACTCACCACAAATCCACCTTTGAAATTACATCCATTAATAAGACTTTAATCCAACCAGAACCTCACACAAAACTCTTGGGGGTCATCATTGATGGTGAACTCAAATTTAATCTCCACCTGGTCCAAGGCATAAAAAAGACAAACCAAACTTGGTTTACTATACTGCAATAAGAATTTCTCACTACCAATGCTAGACTTTCCCTTGCTCAAGCCCTTCTCCTTCCCTCCCTCCTATATGCTGCCCCTGTACTCACTAACATTCAAACCACAACCTTGAACAAACTCCAAGAAACCTACCATAAAATAGCTAGGTTTGTCACAAACTCATCTTACAATGCACATCACTGCCTTGCTTTAAGCTCACTCCAGTGGCTTGAATTCCCCCAGCTCCTACTTCTATCTCAACTTCAAATGTTACATTTCATTCTTAATAAGCCTGCATCCTGTCCTGCTCTCTCTTCACTCTTCTCTATGTATACGCCATCTCGGACTCTCCGCCCTTCCAGTCAGCAACTGCTGCTCACATGCCAACCAAAACAAATACTCCATTGCACAAGCTTGGAACAAACTCCCTATAGATATATGTTCCATCATCCACTCAGCACACTTTAAAGAAAAACTCACATTTTACTTACTTAACTCCAAACGCTGTCATTGTCAGGCACCAACGTAAGCACCCCACTGTGATACCTTTCTTCCTCCCTCTTCTCTGACATAAGTACTCCATTATTTTAGGTTATGTACTAATGTTTTCTAATCAGTTCTGTTGTTTAAAACTCTGCTTGTACAAATGTAAATATAATTGCTACTATCATACAAAATTAAATAAATAAATAAATAAATAAGAAAAAAAGATGTGCATGCATTGCAATTTCTTCCTTTTATTTACATTTTTTGTATAACTGAATTTTTGATGCTTAATTACATTTCTTTGTATAACTTAGTTTTTCTCTGTTCAAATTCTTGCTGTTAAAATAAGAATTTTCTACAATTTGTTCATGTATTGGAGCTCTTCTCCTCGGGTCTTCACTGAAAATGGGCCACAAACCCAGGTGGATAAAGCCAGTTAACAAATGTCAATAAATAAATAAATAAATAAATTAGGCTGTCAAAGGTGATCTTTCCATGTACAAATCCTGTTTCATCTAAGTGGACTGATTTGGGGAGAAATTTAACTAACCTGTGTGCAGATGTTGACATAAACAATTTATAATCATGGTTAAGGATAAAAATACATGGGTAGACTGAGTACTTTACCTGGCTTGAGTATCACCTTTATGATTGTTTCTTTTAATGTGGGGAAAGGCAGGGCATCATTCAACAATGCATTACACACAGAGGAAACATCTGAGTAAAATCATCCCCTCTCTACTTATAAAGCTACAGGGACAGATCATCTGTTCCAGGGGTTTTACACAGAGCAAGGCCTGCTTTTACCAAGGATACTTCTAGTGGAGAGATAAGACCCACTAATGAGTTCATACCCTCTGGGATTGGAGTAGTCAGGGGAATAGTATTAAATTAGTCTGTTATTGCTGAAGGTATGGGCAACTTTCCAGCTGATCAGAGTATAGCTGAGTATAATAATCAACAACAAACAGTCATGATCCCTTCTGGATTGGCACATAATGTGCCAGTATTCTGGTTTATCATTTTGCCCGTCTATGTCTTGTAACACCAACTATTTGGCACCAGGAGACAACTTATCAAAGTGTATTAACTATAAAGCTTTATGTTGTTGTTGTTCTATGCACACCTGTGCTTTGCTTGAAATCTGCAAAATTTCCTTCACATCCAGCACATCCCTACAAATTTATTTTTGGGTTACACATCATTTTTTCTGGCGATTTTCTAATTAAGCTGGAAAACTTCTTTTTACCCCCTCAGTATTGTCTTTTAGAATATTAGTCAGGTGACATTTAAAACAATCCCAGTCCACTGTTGCACATTTCCAGATACTAGCTAATGAACTCCTACACTCTAGACACCCTTTAAGGTACCCAGAACCTTGTCCTCTTACACAGTAGAGGATTTAACTTCCAGTGCCTTTTACAGGTTAGTGGGAAAAGTTGAAGGTCTAACAGTAATGAGGCACAGTCAGAGATCTGAATTAGAGAGACTGCCATTGACTGGAGCATGTCCCAGTGTTCCCATTTTATGCATATTTATCTAACTTTGAAAATGTCTTTGAACTGTAGGAGTGGTGCATGAAAATCTGGGCCACTAAACCTATCATGAGTGTCAGTCATACTAAACAGGAAAATAAATAGTTTCCCAATCAGAAGCAGATAGTTTTTTTTCTAGGACCTGATGATACTTAGGTATATGTTCCAATCTGTCATCCGGAGCGCCACTCCTTGTTGTGCAGATACCCATTCCCTAATTAGATAAGCTTTTATAGGGATAGCCTGGGGTAAGCAGACATTTACTAAAGTAACTTCTAAGCTAAATGACCTATCTTTTAACAGGATGTATCTACCCTGATCATCTGTGGAGAGTTCAGTAAGACTAAATGGCATGTATCCCATTGCTTCAATCTGAAAAGTATCTCTGCATATCTTCCCCTAAGTAAGGTGATATGTTGACTTTGTGTTAAATGTGTCTCCTGCAAACAAATAAAGTAAGGTTTTGTGGCATGTATGTAAGTGAAACTATAAACATTTCAAAACAAGAGAAATAACAGTATATCATATTTAGATAGGGAGTGACTCATCACCCCTTGAAGTGAGAAACATAATGCACATCAAATCTGTCAAGAGATGTGGCAGCAACAGCCAAGGTTTTTCAACACCTCAGCCCCTCAGCCCCCCCCCCCCCCAACTACAAATTCAAGTTGCAAGTCTATACTTCACAAATACTTAATAAAGTAAGGTTTAAATATACAGTCTCAAATTTTGACATTTGCATGGCTGTTAACTCCAGGTCCTTAATAAACCACAAGGTGAGCTTGAGGCAAATATTCAGCAGGTAGAGAGAAATCCATATTTTAAATCTTCAACAGCTGAGACAGTTTACAATCATCTTATAGCTTCATTATTAAGCACTGAGCAGGCTGATTCATGTGCTGCCTTTTGCTAGGCTATAACCCATATTTTGAACATGGCAAAGGAATCTAAAGAGCATCTCTGATGCACGTTGAGATGGGACCCGGATGCACATTCAGTAGCAATGGACGCTGTAACTGTGACTGATGACAGCTGCTGTAACTTAATGCATGTTTCTTCAGCTGATGTAAATGACATAGCACCTCCAGGCAAAAATACTTCAAGGTGGCTGAATAGAATAGTTCATATTTCCATCCATTTTATGGGCCAGTCTCATAGATGGATGGAACTCTTCTTGGTGCTAACACGTTTCCTGTGAATGGTCATATTTCACAAATATTTTGAAAATATTCCATCATGATAGATTTCCCATAGAATAGTTCATATTTCCATCTATTTCAATAGGCCAATCTCATAGATGGATGGAACTCTTCTTGGTGCTAACAGGTTTCCAGTGAGTGGTCATATTTCACAATATTTTGAAAATATTCCATCATGATAGATTTCCCTAGTAACCAGATCCAAGTCATTACTTCTTCGGGACATAGCTAAGGAACCTCACTAGGCTAGGATATGCAGTGTGGAGCAAAACAGACTGTGGTAGCAGAACTCAGTGTGACCTCTCTACAATCAAGTCCTGCTACGGGATGCCGTATCACTCAACCAGCTTAGCAGTCACAAGCTTTAAGCATTCCACACCTTATGAGTTTTTGGACACCCCAATTAGTCTAAGGTTCTTTCTCAGACTTATATCTTCCTAATTAGTCATCTTATTCTCCAAAAACTTGATTCTAGCTTCAGAAAGCTAGAGATGCTGTTGTATGTCCTAAATATCAGATACCTGAGTAGACAGCTGATCGGAATGTGCAGTAACTGCTGTCTTGATGTTTTTAATTTTAGAAAAAGATCTAGATATGTAATCTAGCAAGGTACATCATCTTTTGCAGCTCAGATATTAAGGAATATTTTTTTTATCCAATCTTTCCATAAGGGTTATGGTGGTGGTGCCCAGTAGAGACATTTATGCTGTGTTATTAAGAACATTTGGTTATCCAAATGGCAGTACCAGGAAAATCCTGGGTGTTTTTTTTCTTCTCTTTTTTTTTTTGTGAAGAGCCTTATGAGACATAAGATCAGCAAGCTGCCATCTCAGTATCTTAAAGATTTCAGCAGTAGTTCCTGACTCAGTCTGAAATAGATAAAAGGATTTTTTTTTACTTTTTTAATCTTGGGGGTGTTGAGTACCAAAATAGGTTGTTTGCATGCTGCTGACATCACTGGAATACCTTTTTTTTCTTTTTTTTTTTTATTTCACATTTGTTGGCCATGAAAGTCCGACTAGGCTCCACAAAGCCTGTTTTCAGCAGAGGCCTGGGGAGAAATGCTCCAGATGCATGTCTTTAGAATGTGGGAGGAAACCAGAGCACCTGGAGGAAATCCACGCAAGTGCAGGGAGAACATGCAAACTCCACACAGAAGGCACCCCAGCCGAGAATCGAACCGGAAAACCTCTTGCTGTGAGATGACAACATTAACCGCTGCATCACTGCACCACTGTACCACCCATATTAAGCTATATATATATATATATATATATATATATATATATATATATATATATATCGTAGGGTCAGGGAACTTATCTCCTGGCTTTTGGCTGCAACAGTTATGGAACTTATTCCCTAAATGTGAACAACTTGTGCATGCTGTAGAGATCTATGTTCTAAGACCAATTAGTATCTTCTCTCTCTCCTAAACAGCCATAAAGCCTATCTACATTAATATCAAGGGGTTGGAGAGCTCAGTGAAACACACTTGATTCTTTACCTAGCTAGGTTTGCAGGTAACTGGCTTTTTCTTTGGGCAAAACAATGCAGTTGAAACAACAGAGAACATTTAAGCTTAAGAAACTTGGATATTGAATCCTTTCAAAAGCTTCTCATCTCTGCTGAGGCAAAAACAGACCAGCAGCAATTTTATACAAGATGTGTTATGTCATTTATCTCTGATCAGACACAGTGTGCCATTTCAACCTCAGAGGCAGTAGCACACAGGTCCTTCAGCAGATTTGCAACTCTAGCATCTGCTTACCTCAATCCCTATATGGATGTTGCATTGACAAGAAAAATTCTTCATCCCTTTCTCAATTTCCTGATGGAGCACCTAGTGCTAGAAGGGCATTTCAACTGTGTCTTAAGTTCCAGAGTATCTGGCATCATACAAAAAAGCTAGTATTTCATCCCTTGTCAGATATCTGCATGAGATCACATGTGATAAAGACTTAATAGATGGACCTCCTCCCCCATATCTTCTTCCCCACTATACACATTATGCAACAGACACCATGCAATTAGTAGCACTGATAAACTGCAATGGCTATGGAACTTTGAGATCACTGTACTCAATTCCAGACCTCATCCAGCTCTTTGTTGGATCAGATTTGCTAACATACAGCCTGTGGTGGTTTATTCTATCTTTACAGAACTTGTCTGCAATACTAGCAAAATAGACAGCTTGATAAAACAATTTGCAAAGGCTCATAAGGACACCAAACAACCAGGATATATAAAATTCAGTTTTGGGCAGGACACATACAGTGCTTCTGGCACAAGGAAATAAAGACATGCTCCAAAACATAATGTACATCTTTTAAGTCACCAAAGAACGTACCTATGGCATGTTTCTAAGAGGCCTGAGTTTTAAGGTTCAGAAAATTTTTGATTAAAAAAAATTATATAAAAATCTAAGGAAGCTTTTAAAAAATTAGGTATTAATTCTCTGTGTATCTGGAGATATATAGATACCTGGCCAAGTGCCTTAAAACACAGTGAGCCCTCCACAGGATTTCAGATTCCAGATTTCTGATTCAAGCACCCATGACTCAGCTAAGGGGATGTAAACACACCTTTGAAGCATTTAAATCCTTTTATGGGGTTCTAATGAGTTCATGTATTCATATGCTCAGATACAGTATTTAGATAATCCTGCCATCAAATAATACTGATTACACAATATATGGCAACCTTATCACCTGCCTAAATATCCAGGTTCCTTTTAAAACTACCAAACACATTTGAATTACATAAGCTTATAGAAAGATTGTTCCAAAAGTCTTGTAATTTCAACAGCAATAAACTGCTCTTTGATTTTGAGATTTCCTGTTTTTAGTACAGACTTACTATATTTAGTACAGACTTTGTAAATATAAAATTGTCTGTAAAAATTGCCTGTAAAAAAGTGTTAACTTCTTCCCAAAATTTCTTTAATAATACACAGTCATAAAATATATGATTCCAATCAGCATTTGTTACTGCATTACATCTCCAGCAAACATCTTGTTTAGTTATCTTACTCATTTTCTGAGGTGTGATGAAAGATTTATGTAAAAATCTCCATGTGAAGATTTTCCATTTAATGGAGGAAGTGGTTTTGCTGGCCGACTGAAGGAAATTAATGTTGTCATTTTCTGAGGGAATAAAACTATTGATTACTGAAAATGAATTCTAATAGTTATCTGAATATACACCTAGATCTTGTTTAATTGCTTTATAAATATATGATATACTATTTTTAACTGGTAAAGTATTATAACTGTATAAAATCAAATACTGAATAAGTTTGTTTATTGAATTTTTAGCATTTGAGGGGATTAAAATTAGCTTATCTAGAATATATTTTCTAAACTCCTGCAAATCTGACCAAAGTAGAGAGTTAAGATTATATTAATCTATAAGAGAATTAATAGATTTTTGCCTCATTTTTATTTAACATTTAATGCCAAAACATTAATTGTTTTTGTTTAAATAACAACATTTTAGAATAATCTGCAGATAGAATTATACCTTGTGTACAGGCAATAGGGAAAATGAGGAACAGCCAATTTTCAAAGATTCTAAACCTAAATATATAGTTTTTAAAGGCCCTTAGAATTAAAATTATACAAGTAGATTTAAGCATTTGAATTGAATAATTGGAAAAATACTCTCTCAAATTCCATATAAATGAATTATTTATTAACAGTGGTAGATGTTTGTTATTTTCGTTTTTGGTATTTTGGTATAAAATTAACATAATTTCCTTCTATTTTAGCAGTGGCTATATGAGCATCAAATGAAAGGTCATCTACAAGGATGGCAAGGTCTTTTACTATCTTGTCAAACTTAATTGCTACCTATCAATAATGTCTAAAGCTTTGCGTGTCTGGGGAGGGTGTTGTCAAATGACAGACTTCTGCATTTTTGACACAGAAATCAAGGGAATTTGCACTGCATCCCACATGCACTTGTGAGAAGTGAGATAGTATCAGTGGAACACAAGATAATGCTCCCAAGTTTGCGTTCATACACATATTTGGGCCAGAGACTGGATTTAGTTTTCACATATTTGAAAATAAGATACCAAAAAAGAGAGTCTCCAGGACAGAGCATTGAGGGACATCACTGATAATAGCAAATGGGGAGAATAGGTGTCCTCCCAGCCTTTCCTTTTGTGTATGACCATGTAACCAACTGTGGACCAAACTTATAGCTCTACATGAATGCATGTATGATTCTGTCTCGGGTTATAGTGTTGGACACTAGTTAGATCAGGGTAAGCTTCATGGACAGATAAACGTTCATTCAAGGTACCATATATGAAGCCAAACACACAAGATCTACCTTTGACAAAACCATACTGAGTTTTGTCATGAAGCAGGTTTCCTGTGTTTATCTAAGTTCTATGATGATTCACTCCATCATCTTGCTTCTTGGTCTAACCTATAATTACTGGGAGGCATTGGAGGGACCTTCCTTATGGACTGGAACTATAATAATCTCCTTTCATATACTAGGGGCAGAGACAGCATTTAATACTCTATTAAAAATCTGCATAAAGGGGTATTCAATGCTATCTTTGATTACTTACTCTCAGAGTAATGTGGTTAGCATACTAACAGCACATTTAGTTATCTGGTAGAGAGTCAGAGAAAACAGGCTGCACTACCCATTAGTGCAGCATGCAGTGGGTTTCTTATAAAAGATTTTCCAAGGCCTCACTCACTCACTCACTCACTCACTCACTCACTCACTCACTCACTCACTCACTGGAATAACTATGATGGCAGATACTAGGTCAGCCATTGACCAGACTGCACTAGGCATCTGTCATCAGTGGGTGCAGGGAGGTGCATATGCCTAATAGACCAACCATGCTTGTTTATTGTGGATTAGTAGACTGTTCACAAAGTAAACCCCACTGCTGCATGGAGCAACCTATGATTTACAAGCTGTTTATGGTCCACACTGAAGATAAATAAGGCCTTGCATGGTCTTTCTTCACCAAAATGTATCTTATTCTGTTTGACTGTTTCCTGGGGACTATCAGAGCAGCAGAAGTACCCTTCACTCCTTTATAAAATGCTCCATCACTGCTTTAATGTAGGAAACAGGATAAGCATTCTGAGGTGTCTCAAACTTCCCACCCACTCCCAACTTATAATGTGTGTTTATCTTATTGCAGTCCTAATATTTAGATACAATAAAATATAATACAGTATAATCTGATATAGTTTTTTGCAAAGGAAGCACCTAGGTATTATTCTGCAGTCTATAATTATTTTATTTCATTAAGCACACCTTCTGCTGGGGGATGTTATAGAGTGAATTGAGTAATTGTGGTGAGTCATTTGTACAGCAGTTGAAACCTAGGGTACACCTCCTCATACTGTCCTCCGAATGCAAATACATACAAATAAAAGGAGAGACAAGGCCAAATCAGAGTAGACTTGCATAGCAGTCTCATTATAAAGTAACCCTTTGATGTTATTAAACATAGATTTGGAGGGTATTGATAATCAGACGGTTTCCTTATACATTCCTGTTTCACTCATGCTAAAATTATTTTGCAGGCAGTTTAGTACAATAAAACATTTAATATTTTAATGAGAGACAAAATACTGTATCAGACTAAGACTTAACTGTTTTAAGTATAACATAAAAATGAGTTATAGATACACAGTGTACAAACAGCTGACTGTTTTTTTAAACTTGTCTTAAACTATTGCAAGCTATTTAAATTATAGGCAGTTCTTGACCTTTCCCCTGCAACTTGAACAATCTTCATATTGTCCTTTTGTACCGTAACACATATTCCCTTTCTGTAGTTCATTAAGGAATGTATTTAGCTGACTAGTGGAGGCTACAAATTCCTACAAAAGCTAGTGCAAAGATAGATGTTAGGTTAAAAGTACAGCCAGTGTCATTTTTCAGGAAAGATACCACTGGATTGCTTTAAATGTCTGCCCAAGTGAAAACAAAGTTATACTTTCGTATTCTACTGCAACAGACATTAGTCAGGACACAACTGCTTTGCATAAATATGCTGAGAAAAGATTTATTTATTTATTTATTTGTTAAAAACATGTTCAATGTTGTCAGACAAGAATAATACCTGCAAAGGTGACCTTAGTGACCACCCTTATAAAAGCAGTCCATTTCATAACAATTGTTTGGTTAAATACAGAAGTCAGCTTTTGTGGCATTAAAAGGTCAGAGTTCAGATTGTTTTCTGAGGACCATATTAAGTGTCTGGGTGCAGCCAAAGTTAGTAAAGTTGTTTCACTGGAGTATCAGTGGCTGAACAGGGAGCACACTTTCCTTTGGTGATTGAAGATCAGAAGGCTGTGGGATCTCTTTCTACTTAAATAACTTAGTGATACTGCATAAGGGGATGCTGCAATCCTGAGTACGTGTTCCTTCAGATAAGATGTCATATGATAGGACAATGCAATTCTAGGCTTTATCGGCTGCCATAAAAAGTTCTTAATCAGTGTGTTAATTTTTTTAATAAAAGAGCCTGTAGGGGGATTAGAGATAGATTGTATTATGTATAAAATCTTTGAAAGCAAGATCATCTTTATAAATGAAAGTTTTTCTTCCATTGTAAATAAAATTTTGCTCCACTTACTAATTAGAGTCTCTATGATAGTTATACTTTTACTATAATTTAGGTGTAAGATGTCTTTAATATTGGTTGCTATAATTATACCTAAATATGTTATTTGTTGGGACTGAGGTATATATTTTTTATATTGGTCTTGTTTATTATAACTTTTGGAACCAATTAGACAAATCTGTTTTAGAATTATTAAAATTAAGACCAGAACTTTTTTTAAATATATCCATATTTTTAAACAATTCTTGTAAGGTAGGGTTAGTACCATCAAGAGTGAATAAATACATCATCAGCAAACATTTGGATTTTTGATGCTTCATTACAATTTAACCTATATCCTTGTATGTTATTGTTATCCCTTATTAGGTTACCCTAAGGCTCCATAATTAATGTGAATAAAAGTGGAGATAGACGGCAACCTTGTTTGGTTCCTTTTACAATGGGTATGTTCTGAGATATACTTGTACCTATTTTTATGTAGGCTTAACTTTCATTATATAATTGAGTTATAAGGTTAATAAAGCTATTAGAAAAGTTTAAGTCCATCAGTAAGATAACAAGATAGCTCCAATTAACTGAGTCGAAGGCACAGTTAATATCTAAACTAACACGAGTCAAATTATTCTTTAAGGCTTTTACTGATTCAATTAAAGTTATTGTTCTTTTGATGTTATCATAAGACGTTCTATTCATTATTTTTGATCCATATCTGCCAGGGATGGTAAAAACATTTTAAGTCTATCAGCATAAATAGACATGAACATTTTATAGTCTGTGTTTAATAATGAAATAGGTCTATATGAAGCACATTTTACAGGCTGTTTATCAGACTTAGCATGGGGGAAATAAATCTGTACTTCCAAGAGGGAGGTATAATGTTGTTATTTTGAGCTATATTGAATACTGTATGTAGCAGAGTTAATGCTTTAGCAGGCAAAATCTTACAGATTTCAGAAATTATATCATCATTACCAGGAGCTTTATTTTGCTTAAGTTTGGTTATTTGATCTTTTACTTCTTTAAAATATATTTGTTTATCTATTAATTTTATTTGTGCTTCAGATAGTCTGTTCTTTATATTATTATGTATAAAAGATTGAATATCTTTTGTACTATCAATGCTATCATTGGGTTCATTTAATTAAAAAAAAAATCTCAAAACTCACTTAATTTGTTTGTGTCTTTCGGCTTTTCCCAGTTAGGGGTCGCCACAGCGGAACTCCGGTCCACTAATGATTGGCAGTTGATTTTTACATACCGGCTTGCCAAGCCTGATGCACAACCTTCAACGAAGGTACGCCCATTCACGCATGTCTTCACGCAGAAGACGTGCTAGCTGAGAATCGAACCGGACAGCGTCTTACTGTGAGGCGACAACGCTACCGCAGCACCACCACCGCGGGTATCAAAAGATAGTTGGTAAATCAGATACCTTTTTTGTTGGAGAATAGAGTTATTTAATACGGTGAAGTTTATTTAATCTTTTAGTATTGTTAGCTAGTATATTCATGGATCTAGGATTTATAGAAAAAGATATAAGTTTATATTTTTCAAGATTTATCATAACTTTATGGTTTAAAATTTCCATGAATTTATTGTTTAAGGTATTTATTTAATTCATTCTGTCTTTCTTATCTGGATTCTTTGAAGCATCAAGCCTTAAAGTATCTAACTTTGTTTGTATAGCTTGAAGGTTTTTATCCCACAAAATTCTTTTCTTTTTATACCAATCAATAATTTTACCATATAGGTAAGCTTTTAGAGCATCCCAAATGTATACTTCAGAAGTTCCCTGTGTTCAATAAATGTTGTACTTCTGTAGTGAAACATCAATAAAATCTTTGGGCTTAATTATGTAGGCTGGTATCCTTTTAATTTGAACATTAAATGTGGAGTTTAGTATAAAATCAAATGTTATTGAATTATGGTCCGAAAGGGGACAAGAAATCACTTTTGAGTTTGATAAGAAATCAGTTAAGTTATTGGAAATGAATACCCTATCTATTCTTGAATTTGAATTATGCCTATGTGAGTAGAATATATAGAACAGTGACTTAGCATCAGTAAAGTTATTAATATCTTTCATGTATGAATCTGAAAATTCATTCAATAATTTAGCTATAGTTGGAATTTTCCTTTTACCACTGGTACTAGAGTCTTTTATGTCAGAGATACAGTTAAAATCTCCAGCAACAATAATACTACCCTTAGAAAACTAAACTATATGTTCTATATGTTCTTTCACTGTTGTAGATTCAATGCCAGGAATCCAATACATATTTATTAATGTCAAATTTTTTTTTATTAAATTCTATAATAACTGAAGATAACAGCCCCTTGTTATCTTTGTAGGTGTCAATTATTTTAGGCATAAGTAGTGTATTTTTCCATAGTATGGCCACCCCCGCCCCCCCCCCCCTTTTTTTGTGTATGTTCTGAGCTAATCAAAAGTTTGTAAGATTTGGATTTCAATTTTGTGACATCTTCAGTTAGTAATTGAGTTTCTTGGAGAAATATTAATTGAGAATTATGCAATTTAAGATACTTGTTCATAGATCTCTTATTAGGATTATTTAATCCATTGATGTTTAATGATATGCACTTTAATAATATCATGAAACATTAATGTTCTGAAAATCTGTTGTTGACTAACACTCCTTTTTTCCCATATTTTATAAGTGAATAGAGATTGACTATTAGGAATACAATTATAATTTATACATAAAATATGAAAAAACTTTTATCCAATGCAATATGTTTACATCAAATTCAGTTTTGTAAGATTTGGTGACCATCATAATAACTATTAACAGAAACATATAACATTTACTAATAACATAGACTCTTTCAACCCCCCGGAGTTAAAAACTCCTAATTTGAGTGACATCTGTCACCCAAATTAACCATCAAGCTAGCAACAACATTCATCTCTTCCCTGTCTAAATATATATGTTGTTGCATAATTTAACAAACATCCATTAGAATTGTATAAACCAATTCAAGAAACAAATTAAAGTAAAGCAAATGTAACTGTTTCATTTTAACCTTTGTCAATTGAATTCAACATATCATAAATAGCAGTCATGTATTATATAATAATGCAAAAGTCATAACTAATTTCTTTGTAATGGACTGCTATAATAATCAATAAGTAGACTAATCCCCTGTATCTTTATGTATTGTGCCAATATCTAACAACACTATTTCCCCATCTCCATGTATCTGAGAAAAAAAACATAGAAAATATTACATTTTAGTTTCCCAATGTAGTATGAGATTCCAATAAAAGTGCTCAGTATTATCTAAGAAGGAATGTATTCCCTTTCTTACCTTTAAGACCTTTAGTAATCTGAAAGAACTTCTAGATTTGTCAGAATATATCAAAATACAAGTTTATAGGGTAAACATCTGCATCTGTGACTATACTGTATGTAGCAAGCTATATTCATATTGAATATATTATGTTTCAATCATTATTTATTTATTTTCTATCTGTACAAGAATTATTCTTTTTTCTGATTTTTGTGTCTTGTAAAATAATATTAACTACTGCTTAGGTGTCATGAAAAGCTTTATATATATTAATTTCCTTTCTTTTTCCTTTCTTCTTTCATAAATACTTTAATGGTATTGCTATATATGCCTTATGTTTGTTGTACTAATCAAAAGAGGCTTAAATTAAATAAAATAGAATTATAAATAAAAGTGTAGAAACATAGGGGTATAAATGTATCGGAAATGTTCTGCTTATACACCCTCATAAATGCTTTTAATATAACAATTATTTTATACAGGTTACTTAGCTGCAGTTCATTCATTTGACCTGTAGATGGCATCAGAGACTGTTCAAGGTATTATCCAGCTCTGCGAAGGTTCTCAGCACAAAGTTCAGACCACAAACAGCTCTATGGAAACAACACTTTTTTCTTGCTTTCTGTTGAGGCAGTCGCAGTTGAACAGGCAGCAGAACCGTTCAACAGTTCGGATGCATGAGACCAAGGAGGGAAAACTTTTGCAGCTATATTCTTCTCTCTTTTTTTTTTTTTATTTTTGTAAGCTATAGATTATCTCATGGCAGGACCAGAAAACACAAAAGCAGACAAAACAAAAAGGCAACAGAGGGGAAAAAGCCAATACAAAATAGTGCAAAGCCAAGAAACTCCATCTCTCAAACCCAGCAAACCACTAGACCACCACGGACACACCAATCCACACCAAACCCTTTATTTCAACAACATTGCTATGTATGCTATACGCTTGCCATACCAATAAATATAACATTTACACAACCACAATAGAATTATGAAGACAAGTGTACAAAATGTAAGGGTTTAAATGTGTCAAAAGTGCTTTGTTTATGAACATTCATAAATGCTTAAATATAGCATATATATTATATATGATATTTAGGTGCAGTTTTTCAATTAAGCTGTAGATGGCATTAGAAACCGTCTATTCTGTTATTCAGCTTTTACGAAGCTTCTCAGCACAAGGTTCAGTCTATAAACGTTTCCATGGAAACAATACTTTTTTCTTGCTCTCCATTGTACCAGCTGCAATGAGAGGACAAACCAAGGTTGTTTAACAGATCAGATGCACGAGCTTGTGGAGGGAAAACATTTACAGCTTTTCACTGAGAAAACTGTTGATTAGCTTATGGGAAAACCAGGAAACATAAAATAAACAATAAGAAAGACATAAGGGAGGAAGAAAAGCAATATAAAACATTAAAAAAACAACAAACTCCATCTCCCAAACCCAGTAAACCACTAGACCACCACAAACATATAATTCTATACAAAATCCTCCATTCCTTCACAACCAACAGCAAAGAGGAAAATAGAAAGAAAAATAAAAGAAATAAATTAAAGCCTTTCCATAAATATTTATATTTTTAAAATAAATATCAAATGAATTACTTCAAAACATATCAGGTCACTGAATGGGAGAAAAGATAAACTTTTCATATGTCTATTACCACAAATAACATCACATTCCAACAGCAGAACAGGGGATGGGAGACATAATTATTAAAGTGACATTATGGCAACAATATCAATGAAGAGTCTCTCTTCACAGAGAGGCAGGGAAATAAAACAGCAAACAGTTAAAAACAAATGAAATAAATTATATTGTAACAAAGGCTCTCATTTTCTCATCTATAAGTCTCTGTATCTACTATAGTTCCCCAAAATACCATAAATTTCAGTCCCAAACATATGGAGCATTTATTATAATAGACAACAACCACTATTTAAAGATAATAAATAAATGAATAAATAAATAGCTTTTACTTGCTATAGAAATTGAATGAGAATAAATTAGCCTTAATAATAACACACTATAAAATACCATTAAAACAACTATGTACCATAAAAAGACATTTAAACAACAAAGACTTACCTGTTGAACCATTTCCACTTTCCCAACTTCTGTGTTAGTTTTTAAGATTTGGGTAAATAAAAGCCATAGTAAAATAGCTTAATTAGTCACTTATTTTTGAGCTTCTTTTTATGTTCAGAGACCTTCCAAGAACTGTTATCAGCATTTCTTTAAGGTTGGCATTTGCCCACTCCATATCCTCTATTGTATCAAGCAGTTTTCTTGTTTTGACAAAGGTAATGGCATAGTCTTTGTCATCAAATATTTTTGGACCATGTTGAAGAAATATTTTTAATCTGGCAGGAAATAATAGATGTGTCTTTATTTGGGTTTGCTTTAGTTCTTTTAGCATTGGCAAAAAAGCTTTCTTTTGGCAATTACAGAAGATGAGTAATCATTATCAAAGTGTATGACATTTTCTTTATATTTGATAGGAGATTTAGCCCAAGCAGTCTTTAACACTATCTCCTTGTCATGAGAAGATAAAAATTTTACTATAACAGATTTAGTAGAATTGGATTTACCCTTTTTGCAGTAGCCAAGGATCTGTGTGCTCTTTCTATCCCATATGAGAGAGCTTCAGGAAGCTGTAGTACATCAGGGAGTCAAGATGTTAAGAATTTTTCCATATTACCTTCTTCAACATTATCAGACAAACCAAAAAGTCTAATATTATTTCTTCTTGATCTATTTTCCAGATCATCAATTTTGGTTTGTAAAAGAGTATTTTGCTTTAAGAGAAAGTCTATATTGTGCTCACCTTCTTGAATTATAGTGTCCATATAATTTATTGAAGTCTCTATACCAGTAATCTGTCTCTTTTGCTGCTTAAGGTCTTCGTGTAATATTTCCATTTGCTGGGAACATTTTTCTTTGAAATTATCCAGTTTCACATCCATTCTATCAATCTTTGCTGTCAGTTCTTGAATGTTAGTTAATACCGACTGAAGTTCTTTCCTAATAGTTGTTTCTTGAAGTGTAGATTTGAAATAGCTCATCCTGTAGTCTGAAGTCCAAATATTTTCTCTAGTACTTTTTGACAGGACAAAATAAAAAATATTGCCAACATTTTTATATACTGTCCTAAGGAATGATTAATAGAATCCAAATATATATAAAAAACAAAATTAGGATAGATATACTCATAAAAATCCTGTCATAAATATTCTGTAAAGACAGAGCAGAGAGAAAGTGCTGTTACTCAGTGTTCATCTTCATCCAGCATGTTTTGAGACCAATCAAATAATTCCAAAACTGTAAGTTAGGGCAGGAAGAGCAAATTGGTTTATAGCTTGAATTTTGTTCCTAGATGTCAACGCTATTTTCAGAATTAATTTAAGTCTTCTAAAATATTCCTTTCTAAGTTTTATTCACATTTGTTCATGTTTTATTGTTGATCCTTCATTAATTCCCAAATATTTATATACTCCCTCTTGCTCAAGTTATTTTAAATCACATTCTTGTCCCAAACTGATGTTTTCTTGGTGCTGCAGTTTTCCTGCTTTAAAGGTTGCTTTTGCACATTTATAAAGACCAAATGGCATTCTTATATCATCTGAAAAAGTTTTGACAACTTGCAGTTGTGCTTTCAGTTCCTCATCTGATGAGCTATACAGTTTTAAATCATCGACAAAGAGAAGATAAGAAGTCTTTACTCTTTGTCGTTTTTTAGGAGTCAAATTATAGCCATGGCCTAAGCTGTTAAGTAGACGGCTTAATGGGTTAAGGGCAAGACAGAACAGCAGCAGTGACAGAATGTCACCCTGGAGTATCCCCCTTTGAATTTTTATCCCTGGAATAATAATTTGTCCTTTATCATGGCTTAATTGCAAAGTGGTCTGCCACTGTTTCATGGTCACTTAATATAGTCGAGCATTATAGGGTATATCTTATACATTTTAATCACTCTTTTATCCATGAATGTGGGATACTCCCAAATGCTTTTTTGTAGTCAATCAATGCCATACTTAGATTCTTTTTCCCTTTTTACACTTCTCCACTATAACTTTATTTGACAATAGATAATCCTTTCTTCCATTTGACATTCTTTTATTGCCCTTTTGTTCTATTGCCATAATTGAGTTTTCTTCTAAATGACTATAAACTCTGTTGGCATCAGTTTCAGTGTATAGTTTATAAGTCATCGGAAGGTAAGTTATTGGTCTATAATGTTTAGGGTAGCTTGCAAGTTCACTCTTAAGTAGAAGCATTGTTTTTCCTGTTGTTAGCCAGGTCAGTGTCTGTTCAGAGTGCGCATATAAGTAGTTCTTACTCTTAGCTAAATCTTGGTGCAAAGATGTTAATAATTTTAACCAGAAGTTAGGTACTGCATCTGGGCCTGGGGTTTTCCAATTAGAGTCTTTTCTTAACTTTGTTTCAATCTCTCTAGCTGTTACTTCATCCCATTTCATATCCTGTACCTTAAAACTTCTTATTATTTCTTTTACTTCTTCTATCCATTTAACATCTTTATTATGTTCCACGGGATCTTCATAAATACTTCTCCAAAATATTTTTTTTTTTTTTTTTTTTTTTGGTGGTCTTTCAATTTCTTTTACCTTGTTTCCCAATTCCCTATAAAACTTTTTTGGATCATCAATAAATTGCTTATGTTGTACTTATCCTTTATATTTATCTGCGTATCTTCTAAATTTTTCCACCTGTGCTGAGAATTTTAGTTTGCTATTTGTGATAGTGCATGATAGACCCTGATCAGTTCTAACACAGTGCATTGCTTTTATCACATTTATCTTTTTAATTATATTTGTTGATCTGTTCCCTCTTCTATACTCTTCCAGCAGTGACACTTCTTGTCCTAATTGCTTTATAATTTTCTCTATTCACTACTTCCAAGATGATATTCAATTTCGCTCCTTCCTTTCCCTCACTACCCTGTGTTCTTGTGGTAGACCTTTATCAGTTATTAATTTAGCAGCACAGTAATATATCCTGTTTACTTTTGTTATATTAATATAGATCTCTACAGACAGTCCTAATTGCTGTGTTCATTTATTTTATCAAACTTCTGACTTTTTGGGTTTTATTGACCATCTGCAGTCTATTTCTTTCCTTGATCTTGATATGTCTATTTGTCTCTATTAAATCAAGCAACTCTTCTTTTAGCTCATTTTCTTCTAGACTGAGGGCACATTTTTTGTTTTCCATTTCATGTGGGCATTCTATAGAAAGTTCTATAGCATCTTCCTGTGGCACAGCCTCTTCAATTTCATCCTGTACCATCTGTTGTTCTGTCATATGGGAACACACTGGCCAATCACTCAACATTGACTGCATCAGAGTTTCCACAGTTTCTTGCTCCTTCACTTGTTGTCTAGCTTCAAATAAAAATTTATACTGGTTTCCTGTGGAAGGCTGCAAAATATCTTCATATGGCACCTGACCAATTGCTTCCTGTTCCACTGGTTTCCCCTTAATTTGGATGTCCTTTGCTCTAGCCTGTTGTGGTGCTTTCTGAATTAGATTTTCTACACTTAATCCTTCACTTTGCAGGTAGTCTATAACCTCAGTTTCTATTTCTTTAACTTCTCCATTACTAATCTCCTTTTCTACTTTTCCTCTTTGTCTTCTTATTTTTTGTAATGCAAAGTTTTCCATATCCAAATTCCTTTGCCTGCATTTCTCTTCAAATATCTTTGGTGCTGCTCTTTTTGTATTGATTATTTTTGCTTTCTCCTTTGCATAGATATTAATGTATATTAAATCTCTTTTTCTTTCTCAAGTCCATATTTCTTCTTCAAATGTCTCCTGATTTTCCTGTTTCTCCTTAATTTGGGGACTCGTTCTATCATGCTGTGATATAACCTGTGTAGACCTCCTACATCAAATCCTTCAGTTTGTAGGCACTCCATAACTTCAACTTCTATTTTTTTAACTTCTACTTTACTAATCTTCTTTTCTACATTCCCTCTTTATGATATTATTTTTTATTGTGAAATTTTCCATATCTGGATGCCTTTGCCTGTATTTCTCTTCTAATATCTTTGGGGTTGCCCTCTTTACATTGATTAAGTTGGCTTTACATAAATATTGCTCCATATCAAATCTCTCTTTCTTTTCCATGTCCATATTTCTTTTTTATACTTTTAAAAATCTCTAGGTTTTGCTGTTTATAATTTTGCACTACCTCAGATGCTTCTTTTTCTAAGCAGATCAAAGTTTCTTGGTCTATATATTGCTTTTCACAAATCTGTTGTATTAATGAACACACATTTTTATTTGAAGCTTCTGACCGTTTTTCTTGTGGCAGTATTTTTCTTTCCTCTAATTTCTCTCTTAATCTTTTTGTATATCTTGTATCTGGAAATTCAGGGCTTTTTGCATAATAGTAATAAAACATAATTTCTCTCTTATCCTCAATAGTCCATTCTATCATCTTTATGGCTCTTCTTTGGCCTATCAGTTTTTGTGATTTTTGTGGACTGCTACTTCCTTCTACAACAGGGGAGCCATCCACTCCCAGATGGGTGAGTTTTTCAGTGATGCCTGAGTGGGGGATTGTGTCAAAGGCCTTGGCCATGTCTAGGTAGGCTGTATGCATAGATTTGCCTTCGTCCAGGGCTTTGGTGATAGTCTTGAAGAAGTCCACCAGGTTCAAAAGACAGGCTCTCGCTTTAACAAACCAAACTGGATTGGGTCAAATGTTTGAAGGTCTCCTATATCCTTGTTGATAAGGTCCATGACGATTCTCTCCATGGCCTTGCAAATAAGGCTGGTTAGACGAATGCATCTATAGTTCCTAGAGTTGGTGGATGCATCTCTCCTTGTGCAAGGGGATGACAGCAACTGTTTTCCATTCAGCAGGGACAAAACCAGTGCTTAGGATGTGGTTAAAAAGAGTACTCAGTGGTGTTGCTAACTCCTGTTTTAAACGATTGAGAATGCAGCCTGGGATGTTATCAGGTCCTATAGAGGCTGTGATTTTGGCCTTGGAGAAAGGGGTTAAGACCTGCTTTTTAGAGATGCTAGGTGGAGAATAGGTGGTAGGAATGTTTTGGCGTATATGTGACAGGGACAGGGGGAGTCGTTTTTACTGAACCTGTCCGCTAGCAGGCTGGCTATTTCCACTGGTTTAGTATATGTGGTACCATTCACTGCCAGTTCAGTTTCCCTGGCTAAAGAATGCCTTATGGTCATCTTTAGTTAGAGATACTAATCTAGATTCATAGTTAGCTTTAGAGGACTTTACAAGATGTCTTATTTGTTTGTTCAAGCTGAGAAAAGTGTGCTTCTAATTTTGAGATTTTTCCTTCTTACACTTAGACAGCAATTTCTTCCTCTTATTATTTAACTTATTTATGGCAGATGTCCACCAGGCAGGCTTGTTTATCTTGAGGATGTTGCTTTGATCCTACCAGGAATTGCTGAGTCAATACAATTGAATAGATGTTTAAACAATGCATTGGTGTATATCCCAGTATAGGTGTCCTTGCCATCAGTGTGGGCAGGAGCTTTGAAGCTATTAATGCCTTCTCGTAAGAGCATGTAGTTGGCTTTGGAGAAGTTTTTTAGCCTAATTTTTCCTGGGGGGGGTCTGATGCTATCGTTACTTTGAAAGAAACTGACCAGACTTCACCAGAGAGGGCCGCACACTTGTGGTGGTGCACTGTTCTACTTATGTTGGTGACTACCATGTCTAGAATGTTTGGTCCCCTTGTGGGGGTGCCAGCTGTCTGCTTCAAGGCTTTTGAGTTAACAAAGTCTAAGAACCTTTGGGTGAGTGTGCTTGTACACGTATTTACCAACTCTATAGATGGGTAGTTAAAGTCACTCCTAACCAGGGTGTTTGGCTGTATTTTGAGTGACTCAAGTAGATCCAAGTAGGCAGTGTGGATATAATGGTTCATAGAGGGGGATCTATAGCTGGCGATAACTTGGAGATGGGTCTTTCCTATAGTTATTTGCAAATGGAGTAACTCTAGGGAATCATTCTGTTTAACCAATCTGGAGGTGTATATTGATACTCCTCCTTTAGTTTTCATACATTCATTTTGTGGTCTGAACTTGTGGAAGACATTATATCCCAGTATGGCTGGGGTGCTCCCCATGACCTTGAACAAGGTCTCTGCGACTGCACAGATGTCCACATTTTCCAAGGTGAAGAGTGCTTCCAGTGAGCACAGTTTCAGATTTAGACTCCTAGTGTTTAGCAGCATAACCTTAAGTTTTTTGAGGCTATTTTATGTCAGGGATTTTGTTTTCATGACATCACTATGGGAAGGCAACAGCCTTAGCCAGTAGCTGAAAGCCCAGAGGTGACAGGTAGAGACCATCTCTGGCAAAGCATCATGGTCTATCAACCATATCATCCCGGGCTGAAAGGTACTGGATCCCCTTAGAATGACACCATAAACTAAGCCAATTGTTGAAGTCAATCAGTTTGCATCTGTATTGAGGCATCATCCTAGGTGAAGTTAGAATGCTGCTTAAGGCTATACCTGCCTGGGACACATAATCAGAGAGCTCAGTCATGTCATATAGCTCAGTGAGGTATGTCTCAAGTCATTCATATCAACATGGACTATGACAGAGTCATAACAGTGCCTGTTGTTTAGAGACTTGAGTGTATGTGTGATGTGGCGGATCCATGCACCTGACAGAAAGCTGATTGTGACCTTTTCCTTAACCAACCTGGTGTGTGGGACATCTGTGTGTCTCACGATGGCATCACCTATGACTAAAACATTTGATTTTGTGCTTTACGTTAAGGGCATGTTTGGTGAGACACTGGTGCATGCATTTCTATGTGTACTGTGATTTGCTGGGAATGTATTAAGTGACGTGCGTTTATGTTTGGGAGGTCTCTGATTTTTAGGTAGGCTTCTACTGAGGACCTCTGCATATATAGATTTAGATGTTGTAGGCATGGATGGTGCAGGAGATGAAGTATGTGAGCTGACAACCTGCTTAGTATCTGATATACTGATTTGTGAGAGATCCTAGATTATAGTTTCTTAATATAGATGCATCTCTCACTTATTCAATTTGTGTGAAATAGAAGTGGGTTGTCAGTGTACATGAGGCAATTGCTACATTGCCTCAGGATGACTATGTTGATCAGGTTGGCTGGAGAAATGGTGGGAAATTGTCCACTCATGATGCTAGGTGAAGTAATGTAGTCAGTAACAGGGAGGGGACTAGAAGGACCAAGTATGGCTAAGGGACATGAAAAAGTTCTAAACTGTGAGGGGCTTAAGAGGTAAGAGTTGTGGGGGAACCTCAGAATTGGGCAGTGAAGCACAACAGCAAGAAACCTGCAATGGAGCACAAGCAGTTGACTAAGGGAAAATTATCTATCTAAGCATCTGTGTCTATAACTGCCAATGTATCCTCCACTGCTGGGTAATGAGAAGTTATGTGGGTGGTGAGCACCACGCAAATCCGAGCTGATGCCGACAATAAGTAGCAACAAAATTAAATTGATTTCAAACACTCTAACCAATAGTATCAAACTAGACTTTGCCCTGGGCCACTAAGATAGGTCCTTAGCTACACTCTATTCTCACTAGGGTGTAGGGGGAGGCCCTCTTTTGTGGAGAAAAGTTGGATTAGTGCTCTGAAACTGTAAAAACAGACTGGGTCCAGCAAATCTGAACCAAGTCTGTGCTAGGCTAAAAGTACAGGAAACAGCAGAAATACAGTAAAATACAGTTCAAGATAACAACACACAGTAAAATACAATTCAAGAAGTGCAGATCTAGCCTATGCTATAAAATGCAGAAGTACTAGAAATTCAAAGAGCAGAAAATAGAAGTCACAACAGCAAAAAACAATTTAAATAAAGCAGCAGTTCAGTAGAATACCCCCACAAGATTGTAGACCACAAACCTTCCTAGTGTGAAAAAACTGGTCTGGAACCCAAGTGCTTAAACCAGAACAAAGACATTTAGAATAACAGGCGCAATAAGCCTTCACCAGCAAATCCCAGCTTAGAAGGGTGTAGACTACACTCGCCTGCCACAACAGTCTAGACCATAAGCTTTCCTAGTGTAAAATAACTTTCTTGGAGCCCAAGTGCTTAAACCATAAATAAGACACTTTCAGAATAATAGGCCAATAAGCCCTCAACCAACAATTCACAGCTTAGAAGGGTGTAGGCTATCCTCTCCTGCCACAAGAGATTAGACCACAAATCTTCATAATATAAAATAATTGGTTTGAAACCCAAGTGTTTAAACCAGAACAAAGACACTTAGAACAACAGCCACAATAAGCCTTCACCAGTGGACTGGAACTATAATAATCTCCTTTCATATACTAGAGGCAGAGACAGCATTTAATACTCTATTAAAAATCTGCATAAAGGGGTATTCAAGGCTATCTTTGATTACTTACTCTCAGAGTAATGTGGCTAGCATACTAACAGCACATGTAGTTATCTGGTAGCGAGTCAGAGAAAACAGGCTGCACTACCCATTAGTGCAGCATGCAGTGGGTTTCTTATAAAAGATTTTCCAAGGCTGCAGACAGCAGTCTGACAGTACTCTTTTCTGTTATACTCACTCACTCACTCACTCACTCACTCACTCACTCACTCACTCACTCACTCACTCACTCACTCACTCACAGGAATAACTATGATGGCAGATACTAGGTCAGCCATTGACCAGACTGCACTAGGCATCTGTCATCAGTGGGTGCAGGGAGGTGCATATGCCTAATAGACCAACCATGCTTGTTTATTGTGGATTAGTAGACTGTTCACAAAGTAAACCCCACTGCTGCATGGAGCAACCTATGATTTACAAGCTGTTTATGGTCCACACTGAAGATAAATAAGGCCTTGCATGGTCTTTCTTCACCAAAATGTATCTTATTCTGTTTGACTGTTTCCTGGGGACTATCAGAGCAGCAGAAGTACCCTTCACTCCTTTATAAAATGCTCCATCGCTGCTTTACTGTAGGAAACAGGATAAGCATTCTGAGGTGTCTCAAACTTCCCACCCACTCCCAACTTATAATGTGTGTTTATCTTATTGCAGTCCTAATATTTAGATACAATAAAATATTATACAGTATAATCTGATATAGTTATTTGCAAAGGAAGCACCTAGGTATTATTCTGCAGTCTATAATTATTTTATTTCATTAAGCACACCTTCTGCTGGGGGATGTTATAGAGTGAATTGAGTAATTGTGGTGAGTCATTTGTACAGCAGTTGAAACCTAGGGTACACCTCCTCATACTGTCCTCTGAATGCAAATACATACAAATAAAAGGAGAGACAAGGCCAAATCAGAGTAGACTTGCATAGCAGTCTCATTATAAAGTAACCCTTTGATGTTATTAAACATAGATTTGGAGGGTACTGATAATCAGACGGTTTCCTTATACATTCCTGTTTCACTCATGCTAAAATTGTTTAGTACAATAAAACATTTAATATTTTAATGAGAGACAAAATACTGTATCAGACTAAGACTTAACTGTTTTAAGTATAACATAAAAATGAGTTATAGATACACAGTGTACGAACAGCTGACTGTTTTTTTAAACTTGTCTGAAACTATTGCAGGCTATTTAAATTATAGGCAGTTCTTGACCTTTCCCCTGCAACTTGAACAATCTTCATATTGTCCTTTTGTACCGTAACACACATTCCCTTTCTGTAGTTCATTAAGGAATGTATTTAGCTGACTAGTGGAGGCTACAAATTCCTACAAAAGCTAGTGCAAAGATAGATGTTAGGTTAAAAGTACAGCCAGTGTCATTTTTCAGGAAAGATACCACTGGATTGCTTTAAATGTCTGCCCAAGTGAAAACAAAGTTATACTTTCGTATTCTACTGCAACAGACATTAGTCAGGACACAACTGCTTTGCATAAATATGCTGAAAAAAGATTTATTTATTTATTTGTTAAAAACATGTTCAATGTTGTCAGACAAGAATAATACCTGCAAAGGTGACCTTAGTGACCACCCTAACAAAAGCAGTCCATTTCATAACAATTGTTTGGTTAAATACAGAAGTCAGCTTTTGTGGCATTAAAAGGTCAGAGTTCAGATTGTTTTCTGAGGACCATATTAAGTGTCTGGGTGCAGCCAAAGTTAGTAAAGTTGTTTCACTGGAGTATCAGTGGCTGAACAGGGAGCACACTTTCCTTTGGTGATTGAAGATCAGAAGGCTGTGGGATCTCTTCCTACTTAAATAACTTAGTGATACTGCATAAGGGGATGCTGCAATCCTGAGTACATGTTCCTTCAGATAAGATGTCAAACTGAGCTCTCATCTGCCTGAGTTAGTGGCAGTTCAGTAGATGTAAAGGAATAAATGGCACTTATTGAAAAGAATAGGGAAAGGTCCCCAGTGCGGTGGCCAAATTTCCCATAGCCAGTATGAATACCACCCTAAGTCTCTCCTGAACAGAAGCCACTGCCCTAATGGAATTAAGGATAAATAAACACATTTATAATGTAAAAAAAAGACCCCCAGTAGGATAATTCTGGATACCACTTATATACACTACAAGCACTGTAGTAATGTGCCATGACTAATTACTCCAAAGCTGAAGACAGGTAAAGCCTGGAACCCTGCCTCTAAATTCTTACTAAAGCAGGGCATTAGCTGTTAGGATATCGCTGTTTCTGGGACATGTATTCTTCTGAAGGTGAAATGGAACATACAAAGAAAACAACTTCCTCGGTTAGATGTCTCACCAACTGTGATGTAACCATCCTCTGATTATCCTCTGCCAGATGTGGAAAGTTGGCAATGAGGGCAGCAGCAGTTCTACAGACAGTGAAAATTACAGGTGGTCTCTTCTGAATGGAAGCCACCAATAATTTCTTCCAAGGTAAACTGAAAAACACCAGCATAGTGGTAAGAGTTTTATAGTTTTAACCAGCATCAGGTTATAGATATCTAAGTAATCTAAAAAAGCATGAATCTGTTCCACATCAAGATGACTTATTTTATCCAGTCATTTAATTAGTTAACTGTTTTAAAGTAATCACAACAATCTGATCAAGCAGAAAAATAAAGGGTGTTAGAAGAGTGGAATGCAAGCTCCTCACATTTTAACTACTGATTGCTCTTCAGTATTGAAGCCCAGTGCTGTTTTACTGACTTTCTCTAGTCCTGAAAGTCTGAGCAGGATAAATTCCCTGAAGCAGGATTTTGTAATGGAAAGTTTATTAATGATACAACACTTTCTCCTCCTTGGTCTGCTTTGTATTGCTGCAGTTAATGTTTAATGGATGCTATGCTGCTGCTGCTGCTGCAAAATCATCATGGATGTGGCTTTTAACAGCCTGTTCATGACAGCCTTCCAAAATTAAAAATAGCTAAGTTAGAAATTTGATATTGGATGTGATCTCCTTTTAGTGATGGCACTCAAAGTCTCTATCTCTCTCTTTTTTTTTTTTTTTGGTTCTGTTAGGAAGTGGAAAAAAATGACACTATCCTTTTTTTTCCTCTACGTGTCTCTCAGATATTTTGTTGTGAGCAGGTACACTTATTTTTCACGGCTTTCCCTATAGATTTGATCACTCCCTTTGAAAATGCTGCGTGATCACTGAGAGCTCTTTTAAAAGTCCATGATCAAAGAGGTAATAAATTTGTCTAGATTGGTAGACTCCTCAGAACTCATGCTTTTTGGCCCCAAAACCTGGGCTGAACCACAAAGAGAGGGGGAGTGTCCATATTCAGCAAGGACACCCACACCTCCAGGTTAGTAGCAACACATGAAGCATCAGAGACCATACAGGTGCAACTAACCATAGGCAAAACTGCTATACAACTGGTAGCATGTTACAGACCACCCTCCCAATCTCAAGAACCCCACTCAGCCTTCCTGAAGACATTGGAGGATATGAATGTATCACAAAATACCATCATACTGGGAGACTTCAACTACCCAAACATAGATTGGGTACATTATTCTAGCCCTAATACCCTAGCCCAAAGGTTCCTGGAATTCATAAATTCAAATGCACTGGAACAACTAGTCACCTCTCCCACTAGGGAGATAATATACTAGACCTGATCATCACAAACATGGGGACAAAATGCTCCACACCGGAAGTATACCCCTCACTAGTGAGATCTGACCACAAACTAATCACCCTGGATATACATATCCCACCTCCACCCCCAGCACAAAAGACCACAGTGAAAAACTTCTCAAAAGCAGACTTCATTCTTCTTAAGACTGAGATGGTATCCTTTAAGCCCACTGTGCCAGTGGATACCACATCCCACAATGCCGAATCCTTCACAAATGCTTTCTATGGACATCTCCAAGAATGCATGTATCATGCAATCCCAAATAAATACAAGTCCCTCTCCACCAAAGGCAAGCATCCTGTCTGGTGGACCTCAGCCATTGACAAATTGTATAACTAAAGAAGGAAGCTACTGCACGTCAGAGCAAAATCCCATGAAGGGAAGACATCTCTGATCAACATTAGCAGAAAACTACATTCTCTCATAAAAACATCCAAGGCCAACTTTGAGAGAAAAATCACTAAGGACACTAAAGATAACCACAAAGCCTTCTTCAGCTATGTTAGAAACCTGAGTGGAAACCCTCAGATATGCTCAGAGTTGGTTCACAACAACAAAAAATACACTGAACCCACAGATATTGCCAACATTCTGGCTGACAGGTTCAGTGCACATTTCTCCCCTCCCTCACCCCCAAAAGAAGAAATACTTATCCCAGCTGAATGTAATCTCCCTGTCATCTCAGATGTCCAAGTGAGAACCGAAGCTAAAATCACAGCATCAATGGGACCTGACGGTATCTCAGGTTGCGTGTTACGTGAACTCCAAGAGGAGCTAAACCCACACATAAAAATGCTATTTAACCTTAGCCTTACTTCGGGATATGTACCTGAACAATGGCGTACAGCAACAGTGGTCCCACTCCACAAAGGGGGTGCCTCTACAGACCCTGGAAACTACCGCCCCATAAGCTTAACCAGCCTGGTCTGCAAAGCTATGGAAAGAATCATTATGGAACTCATAAACAGAGACATAGGGGACCTACAGACACTTGACCCCACCCAGTTCGGCTTTGTAAAGGGCAGATCCTGCCTTTTGAACCTGGATGACTTTTTTGAAACAGTCACTAGAGCCATTGATGAGGACAAAGCAGTCCATACAGCCTACCTGGACTTGGCTAAGGCCTTCGACACAATACCCCACTCAGGCATCATAGATAAGCTCAACAGCTTAAACGTAAACCCTTATGTCACTAGATGGGTTCCAAACTGGCTAAAGGACAGAACCCATAAAGTTAAAATCGCTGGAGCAATGTCAGACTCAAAGCCAGTCACAAGTGGTGTCCCACAGTGGTCTGTCCTGGGACCCCTCTTGTTCGGCATTTATTTCTCAGATGTTAAAGCAAACATGGGAGGGCTGTGGCTGACAAAGTTCGCAGATGACTGCAAACTAGGCGCCATAGTTGATACACCAGCAGACACACACATCCTACAAAAAGGCCTCACAGAAATGGACAGCTGGTGCTGGAGTCATGGCCTTAAACTAAATGCCAAAAAATGTATAGTCATCCCCTTTGGGAAAAACAAAGCACCCACAAATTATCACATAGACAGCAACCCACTGAGTACGGAAAAAGTAATCAGAGACCTAGGGACCCAAGTCGACAGCGACCTCTCATTTGACACCCACGTTGCCAAAGTGGTTAGAAAAACATTCTACCTTGCACACCTCATCATGAAGGGATTCACATCCAGATCCAAGGATGTCATTGTACCCCCATACTCCTCCCTCATCAGACCCATGATTGAGTACAATGCCCCATTTGGTATGTACCTCACCAGGCATTTGCAACAGCTGGAGAGACCACAAAAGTACCTCACCAAGAGGATCAAGGGTCTCCAACATATGTCTTATTCTGCCAGACTAAAGAAACTTCAGCTCTATTCAGTAGCATACCACCTGCTCAGAGGTGATCTCTGCCTGACGTACAAGGCCATGTCCAATCAGGATCTGATGGACATGCTCCACCTCAAAAAATCCAAATCCATCAGGACCACGAGAGCTAAAGACTTAAACCTTGGCACAAGTATGAATAGGACATGCTGGAGGGATAGATTCATAACCCAGAGGCTTCCCATGCTTTGGAACAAGATCCCAGTTCGTATTAGGCAGAGCCCCTCACTGACTCTCTTCAAGAGAAATCTTGATGAGTGGATGGGAGATCATAAGTTTACCCCAGGGTTCACATCTGTGTCACTGCTAGACAGGGGAACAGTAAACTAATTCTATTATATAAGGGGACCTTCATTGTGTCACTACTAGACAGAGGCACAGTATTCTAAATTTATTCTGTACATTTTTTGTACCACTTCATGGGGTGGCAAAAGCCACATCACTATGGCTAGGCTTACAAATGCCCCAGGGCAGATAGCCTAGTACTATACTATGAAACTATGAAACTATGAAAAGCTGAAGTTCTTAGACAAGATGAGGGAACACTCCTCACAAGATGAACTTCACCATCTCAAGACAGCAAAATAACTTTGGAAAGGTCTTTCAAAGGAATCTCATGAAAGTGATGACCATATCAGCCAACCATCTCTATCAACAAGACATTGGCTAGACCCAAACTAAACAACAAATCAAGTGTCTGCAGCTTTAAACATGGGTAGTAGGCACAGTGGTTCATACAGTCACTGTGCAGGATTTTCAACTAATTTTGAAGACTTATTGTTGACCTATCCACGGAGAACTCCCTGGTTCAACCATCCAGAATGTTTCAATGTTCTTGCAATAATAAAATATTTCAGTTAATGTAGGAAACCCTTCTGGTGTAAAATAAATAATTTCAAGGCTTTATTGGAAAAGGTCATCCAGATTCTACCACAACTTGCTATGACGGAAAGTTTAGTTTGCATTTGCTTTCTTGTATTTTGTATTACTTTGCTACATTCTTCTATTTTGTATATTGTGATTTGTTTTATTTACACTGTTTTACTTGTATTCTACTCTTAATTGCATATTTAAGCTAGGAAAGAGACCACAACCATGTCTGTAGAAAGTCACACAAAAGTTAAGTTTTTCCCCACCCTCCCACATTGGTGCTTCCCTCTCCCCTTTCACTGGCTGTTGTGAGTAAGCACAAAATGATCATTTTATGAAATCACTTCCCTTCAGCTATTTACATTTATTGGCCATCCCACTGTATTCCACAGAACCAGAATACAAAGTGCCCACCCCTTCCAATCTATCTTGTTCTTTTAAAATTAGTGGCTCTCCACTTGGATGGCTAAAGCTTAAGTTACTCCCTCTTTCATATCTAAATGCTTAGTGAACAATGCAGCTCTTAGGATATTAACCAATTTTTCCATCTTACCTTTCAAATCTGCAACAACTACACCAAAATCACTAATTATTGGACAACTCACATTCAGCCTCCTAGTAGTCATCTTGGGATTAGTGCTTCTGTTTTGTACCTGGTGAGAGAAGAAGCACAGGGACATTATTTCCTGGAGACTGCTGATCTCTGGAAAGCCTAATAACTGTTTCATATGTGCCAGCTTGGAATTTGTGCATATATTTTGCACCTTGTGAGAAAAGGAGAAGAGTGCATTGATTCATGACTGTTTCTGGTTCGGCAGTGAGTGTCTGTGCTTTACGTTCCTGAAAAGGCTACAACAAGCCTACAGACTCTTGCATCATCTGGGACAAGACTGTGGATCACCAAACAGCCTGTGGCCTCTCGTCTTGGGACTGCTGCTAATTTTTGCTTCTGGTGAGAGAAGAAGCAAAGGAGCATTGTATTCCAGCAGAGTGAAGCTGTGGTGAAACCAGCACTAGTAGTAGCCAGGCAGTAGCCATTCACACAACTCCCTACTTTTCATCATTCTTGCCAAGCTAATTCTTTGTTTTCAATAAGTACTGCTTGATTTGTTTCTAACTTCAAAATATCTGCCTAAATATTTCATCCATAAATCATCAGGGTCTACTTACTAGTTTCCCCGCAAGTGTTTGACAGTGCCCTGTATAGACACAGACAAGTTGAGTAACATTTTCCCTGTGAAAGCATGACTGATATTTCACCAATACCTAGTTGCACACAGGACTAGTTTTCAGTGACAAGAACTGCCTCCTAACATTGCTTTACATTCTCACTCCAATTGTTTAATCAATAAAAGGGTCTCTTATCATGGATATGAGCTTTCCAACTATCTCTGTTAACAGCTTGGTTGATAAGAGCATCCTGAGGCAATGTAGAAATTGTCTCATGTTTACTGACAACCAATTAATTCTCAGACAAGCTGATATGGTATGTAAGAGAAGTATTTACACAATGAAACTGGAGGCAAAGCTCTCAGATAAAAGTACCCCTAAAGTCAATAAGGTTGTCAGCAGAACACATGCTGCACCCATCACACACAATTCAAACCAGACATATAGACCCACATATGCTGAGGCAATTAAATGTAACCTTCATAAACCCCAAAGATCACCCAGATGAAGTACACATAACAAATACCTTCAGCAGCCTTGAATGCACTCTTTCAAAACAACACCCACATCAACACATCATGGAGCCTCTACTTCTAAGCCCATAAGGCAAGCCACCATGCAATCCAACATTCTGGTCATTGGAGACTCCATTGTGAGGCACACTGATGTCCCTCTCACAGCGAATCCCAAACTGAAAGTACTTCCAATATAGCAAATCAAAACCAAGAAAACAAAAACTCCACTCTCTAGAACCTCTCTTCATCCTAGAGAATGCTGGTGTCTGTGCAGTCACTGAGAAATGGTTAAAACTGCAGAGAGAACACCGACAGTGCAAGGTTATAATGCCTTCCACACATTTAGACCAGCTACTACACAGACAGGGACTAAAGGTGGAGTTGTCTCGATTTACATAAAAAATAAATATACTTCAAGACTGGTCAAGCAGAACAATGCACTTGAGCTTCTCCAAGATCAGATCACTATAAGAAAAATCCAATATCACTTCTCTTCAAGCTAGAAGTACAGAACTAACTCAAAAAACAAGCCATCCTGTGGACTCACAAAATCAATAGGTTGTATAAAAATGGAGAAAATCAGGGTAAAAATTAGGAAGTGCAGCACCCAGCAGGATAAAAGCACTGTCATCAAACTAAACAAACAACTCAAAGGACAAACAAAGTCTACGAAAGCCAAATTTGAGGTTAATATGGCCTCCCAGGCTAAGAACAACCACAAGTCATTCTTTAGCTATGTCCACAACTTCAAAAGCAATACACAATTGTGTGCTGAGTTCATTGTAAATGGAGCCACCTATACTGAGCCAGAAGAAATAGCAAACCTACTGGCTGTAAAATTCAGCTCCTACTTTACCTCTCTCTCCCAAAACCTTTCCTCAGGAAATACCATTAAATATAACTCCCCCTGTTATCACTAGGGAACAGGTCCTTAACTGTCTCTCTAAAGCCAAGAACACTGCATCAATAGACCCAGACAATATCCCAGGATGCCTTGTAAATAGCACAAAAAATGACCTATCAGGCTTTATGGAATTGCTATTTAACTGTAGCCTCCAAACATTTTTCATGCCTCATGAACTGAGAACAGCAGCAGTCATCCCTCTGCACAAAGGTGGGCCATCTACAAACCCTGGAAACTACAGACCCATAAGTCTCACTAATCCCATTTGCAAAGGCATGGAAAGAATTATCATGGAAATTATCAATAATGATATAGTAAACCTCCAGACACTGTACCCAACCTAATTTGGTTTTGTCAAGGGCAGGTCATGCCTACTCAACCTGGCGGACTTCTTTGAGAAGATCATTAAAGGATTTTATGAAGGCAGAATGGTTCATGCTGCCTACTTTGACCTAGCCAAGGCATTTGACAAAAATGTAAAACTCTTATGTCACTTGGTGGATAGCCAAATGGCACACAGACAGGACCCAGGAAGTTAGAACTGGGGAGTCAACCTCTAGAAAGGGGCCAGTCACAAGTGGTGTCCCTTGGGGATTGGTCTTGGGACCGCTCCTTTTTGGGATTTCCTTCTTTGAAGTCAAGGCCAATGTCAATGGCCTCTGGAAAACTAAATTTGCAGATGATTGCAAATTAGGAGCTGTCATTGAACCCTACACTGACACAAATGCGCTTCAGGAAAGGATGACACAGACAAACAACTGGTGTCAGAGTAATGGACTAAAACTAAATGCCAAGAAATGCATAATAGTGTCCTTCAGGAAGTCATCCAACCAAGGTAACTATCATATTGACAACACTCCCTTTAGAATTGAAACAGTAGTCAGGGACTTAGGGGCACACACAGTCAGTAATTTATCTTTTGACCATCACGTGTCAACAGTAGTGAGGAAATCATTCCGTGTTGCACAACTTATAAACAAAGGTATTGCATCTAGGTCCAAGGAAGTCATTGTTCCATTGTATTCGGCATTCATCGGGCCTATCATTGAGTACCCATTTGGTATATACCTAACCAAGCATAATCAACAATTGGAACATCCACAGAGGTTCCTCACTAAAAGAATACAGGGCATAAGTAACATGTCCTATGCAGACCACCTCAAGGTCCTATTCCTATATTCTGTCTTCTACAGGCTGTTGAGTAGAGATCTGTCTGGCATACAGGGCATTGTCAGACTCCATTCTGATGGACCTCCTGCATATCTGAAAAACCAACAGCAACAGAATTACCCATCCCATCCCATTCTAAATACTTAAACCTTGCCCGTGATATAAATAGGACCTGCTGGAGTGGTAGGTATGTATTCCAGACTACCCAGTCTCTAGAACAGTCTCCCCATCCATGCTGAACTCCTCCCTAACCCAATTCAAATGTAACTTGGACAATTAGATGGGGAAGAGGAAATTCATCCCTGGTCTCTACCGGACATAGGCAGCATGTAAATGGTTCATTTCCCAGGCCCCTGCTTCTAAATGTTTTATCTCTCAAGTCCCTGCTTACACTTATCAAGGGTACCAGAACTTGTCAGAGATTTGGGATGCATGGCTAGGCTTAAAAGGCCCTTATGGTCGTTAGCTTATTAAACACCTATGAAACCTATAAACAAGCACATGCATAAAAGTACCAGAGACAATGGCCACAACAAGAACATCACAAAATGGCTAGTTATTTTCTATTTCCACTTCACTTCACAGAGTTCCAGTTCACTCAAAAAATGTGAGTCTGGCCATTTACATACTTCTGCAACTAAGTCTAAAGTGGAGTATCATAAAAATAAACCAAATACTCATATTGCCAACCATGTGGGTTATAGTGATGCAAGTTAGACTAGCCTGTTAAACAAAGAAGTGACCCCAGTTGTTTTGCAACTGACTGATAAGTACAAGGTTCGAACCTGACCTCCGGTCAATGCCTGTATGGAGTGTGTCAGAATAAGGAAGAGTTATACAATTCACCAAGTTACCTCCGGTTCCACCAATAAGCACTATAAGCTCCAGTAACCACAACGTTGTAACACTTCAAAAACGGTTTAATTAATCCACATAACGCCAAAAAATCCACATGATAATACAGACTAAAATGACATCACAGTGTTGTGGTAGTACATGAATAGAATTATTCAAGTACAAAGCATAGACATGACAAAACAATAAATTTGTAGCACCGATGTTAACAAACAAAAAAAAGACGCCAAAGAAATGCAAAGGTTTAGCGCTTTCAACCAGGTTAACTGGTCTTCATCAGAACTGAAACTGAATGCGAACCATTCAGTTTAAATAAATTCATTGGCGCCAAAAAAGTATTTTCTCCTTAAAGGTGCAGTATTACAAATAAAATCCGTTGCTATGTCGCACAAATATATAACAAACTATTCCTCCTACATAATAATTAAACAAATCATTCTAACCTATATGATGTAAATCAGCAATAAAAAATGCGCAATATAGATAAAATATTTACCTAAAGTTACTGAAAACCTGAATCTGCGAAATAATGAAAATACTTTCGCTGTCCGTAAATTGTGAAAAGCAACCATACGTAGTTCCTAAATACATACATCTCAATAAATAAAAATAAAAACTGATTATAGATTCTATGATTAAATAAGGTTATATAATAACTACTCAATATGATGTACTGAGATGTTATCCAGAAACTCATCCCTGCGCTGTGCTAATCATAGCTCTTAGAGAAATATGACAGTATGAGTTTACTAATGAAATATTCTATGTTGAGATTAGGATTAAAAATAAAATCACATAATATATGAGTATATAAAATGTGTGAAGTGTGTGAAATATGTAAACATCTTGTATAATTAATTGAAAATTAATTAATAAATATATATATATACCCTCTACTCAGTGCGCATACATGTAAATAGTGTAATACTAAATATGTGTAATACTAAATATGTCATATAACACTATATAAAATAAAAAAGTTCTAAAAACATGTAATAATGAATAATAATAATATTGAATTGATGATAGTTGAATAAATATTATAAGCCTACTAGATAAATTAATAGTATCTTGGATAATGTTAAAAACTGATTGTTTTAGTTAAAACTGGTATAAAATTTTGTATGAAATTTGTATAAAATTTATACGAAAATTTGTTTGAGAAGGAGACATATTTAATATAAATATTATCAACTGATGTACTGGGAATATAATTCCAACCATTATATCTTTATGGGTGATGAAATATAACATACAATAACACATCCATAAACAATGTCTGATGATACAACATTTTATCTAAAACAGTAAAGATTTGGTAGATATACTATCATTTAACCCTGGTGGGCTGGTGGCATCCAAATAAATTTGCCACCATGATTCCCTGAATGCTAGTAATCCCCTGAAATCACCTCCCCTAGGATCATTAGGGACAACCTCTAAAATTGCAAATTTAAATGTGTGTTGTTCTCCTGATGACTCAACGTGTTCTATACAATGCAGTAGTGATTAGTAGTGAACAGTAGTGATTATTTGAAATTCACACATTCTATATATACAAAAGGCTTGCCATATCTCGACACTTATATAACACATGAAGAAGGGAAAGTGAGTTCTAAAATGTACAGGAAATCCACATTTTCTAACAATTATCTGGATTTTACCAGTTGTCATCCTCCAAATGTTAAATATAATGTTTTCAAAGGTCAATGTATTCGAGCAGCTAGAATGGTATCAGAGTTCGAAGATATGAAAAAAGAACTTTTACAAATTAAGGAATTTTTTACTCAAAGAGGGTATCCCATATACATGATGGATGAGGTTGTGTCTTATATAGTGGATCATTGGGGCACAAAATATAAACCATTACTAGGTTCAGGTGATATTCAAAACAATCCTATCCTGAATAATGAAGGGGTGAGTCCCCGATTTCAAAGAGCATGTATTGTGCCTTTTAATATCGGGGCTGACAACATAAAGAAAATTATTTACAAATTTTGATATTTGATCAGTAGTGACCAGAGTTTGGTTAAAGTCCTGGGCACCAAACCGAAATTTGTATACAGGATGGGACAAAATTTGAAAAAACTATTGGAATATCATAAAGGTGATAATATGAACACATTTAAGAACATTGTTAGAAAATGTGGATTCTGCAATTATTGCAAATATATGTGTTGTGATGAAAAAATTTTACTACATAATGGACACAAAAGTCTAATTGTTTGTAAGGATGGTAACTGTAACACGAAACAAGTTATCTATTTAGCCAAGTGTGACATCTGCACGGCATTTTATGTTGGCAGAACAGAACGAAGCCTGAAAAAACGTATTTATAATCACATATACAGTATCAGGACTAGGGATACAACCAATGCATTGTATAGACATGATGAGTCATCAGGAGAACAACACACATTTAAATTTGCAATTTTAGAGGTTGTCCCTAATGATCTTAGGGGAGGTGATTTCAGGGGATTACTGGCATTCAGGGAATCATGGTGGCAAATTTATTTGGATGCCACCAGCCCACCAGGGTTAAATGATAGTATATCTACCAAATCTTTACTGTTTTAGATAAAATGTTGTATCATCAGACATTGTTTATGGACATGTTATTGTATGTTATATTTCATCACCCATAAAGATATAATGGTTGGAATTATATTCCCAGTACATCAGTTGATAATATTTATATTAAATATGTCTCCTTCTCAAACAAATTTTCGTATAAATTTTATACAAATTTCATACAAAATTTTATACCAGTTTTAACTAAAACAATCAGTTTTTAACATTATCCAAGATACTATTAATTTATTTAGTAGGCTTATAATATTTATTCAACTATCATCAATTCAATATTATTATTATTATTCATTATTACATGTTTTTAGAACTTTTTTATTTTATATAGTGTTATATGACATATTTAGTATTACACATATTTAGTATTACACTATTTACATGTATGCGCGCTGAGTAGAGGGTATATATATATTTATTAATTAATTTTCAATTAATTATTCAAGATGTTTACATATTTCACATACTTTACACATTTTATATACTCATATAGTATGTGATTTTGTTTTTAATCCTAATCTCAACATAGAATATTTCATTAGTAAACTCATACTGTCATATTTCTCTAAGAGCTATGATTAGCACAGCGCAGGGATGAGTTTCTGGATAACATCTCAGTACATCATATTGAGTAGTTATTATATAACCTTATTTAATCATAGAATCTATAATCAGTTTTTATTTTTATTTATTGAGATGTATGTATTTAGGAACTACGTATGGTTGCTTTTCACAATTTACGGACAGCGAAAGTATTTTCATTATTTCGCAGATTCAGGTTTTCAGTAACTTTAGGTAAATATTTTATCTATATTGCGCATTTTTTATTGCTGATTTACATCATATAGGTTAGAATGATTTGTTTAATTATTATGTAGGAGGAATAGTTTGTTATATATTTGTGCGAAATAGCAATGGATTTTATTTGTAATATTGCACCTTTAAGGAGAAAATACTTTTTTGGCGCCAATGAATTTATTTAAACTGAATGGTTCGCATTCAGTTTCAGTTCTGATGAAGACCAGTTAACCTGGTTGAAAGCACTAAACTTTTGCATTTCTTTGGCGTCTTTTTTTTGTTTGTTAACATCGGTGCTACGAATTTATTGTTTTGTCATGTCTATGCTTTGTACTTGAATAATTCTATTCATGTACTACCACAGCACTGTGATGTCGTTTTAGTCTGTATTATCATGTGGATTTTTTGGCGTTATGTGGATTAATTAAACCGTTTTTGAAGTGTTACAACGTTGTGGTTACTGGAGCTTATAGCGCTTATTGGTGGAACCGGAGGTAACTGTATGGAGTGTGTGTGCTCTCCCTGTGTCTCTGCAGAGTTCTTCCTACCTCCTAAAAATATGCTGACTGTTTCCACCTAGAACTCACCCAGGAATTGAGTTGTGGGCAGCAGTACAGACTCTAGATGGTGCCCTAGAGGGGAATGGTGTAAAAATTGGTTCTAGGTGATTTGGTTGTGTTGACTAATGATAGCAAAATATGGGCATAGGTATTTGGTGCTGATTACTGGGTTGAGGACCCTGGCTAATACAACCTACACCAGGGATCCATTTTAACAGTGAGAGAGGAGCACATGCCCCTTATGGCCAGTGTGTGACTGACATAAAGCCAGCAGCCCTGGGTCAATAAACTGTTGCCAGGCTGGTATCCAGTTGCCCAGCTTAGGTTACCTAAGATAGCATTGAGCCAAAGCTGGGCATAAAACCAACAAACCTGCCAAGCATGAACTAAGAATTGCTATACTCAATGTAGGTTCACTGACAGGATGTATCTTAGAAGTGGATGGCATGATGATAAGAAGGAAGCTGAAAATCCTCTGTATCCACAAGACAAGATGGAAAGGCAGTGTAACAAAGCCACTTGGCTTGGAATCCATAGTCTACTACTTAGAAGGAGGACAGACTAAAAAGGATGTGGGAATTGTGGTGAGGGAGAGGCTTCAGAAGACAGTGACAGATATCATCAGACTTAGTGACAGACTCATGGCAATCAGACTCCAGCACTATTCATAATCTCAGCCTATGTCCCACAGCAGGGTTGTGATAGTGAAGAGAAGAGTGCATTCAGACAGCAGTTGCAGGATCTACTAGATAAAGTAGGGCAACATGAATTGGTGTTGATAATGGGTGACCTGAATGTAAATATCTGGACAGACAGAACAGGATATGAAGACTGCCTGGATCCACATGGGCGGGGCAACAGGAATAAAGAAGGAGAGGCCATTCTGGACTTCTCTCTGGCAAATGGTTTGATGGTAGCATAGCTAACACATGGTTCAGTAGAGAGACAGTAGCAAGATCACATACAAGAGTGGCGAACGTGTAACTCAAGCAGACTTACTCCTACTAAGAAGGGCATTGGGGTAGAATCAGTGATTGCAAAGTAATCCCCAGTGAAATAGTTGGCCCGCAACATAAACCACTAGTTACAATGATTAGCTGCAAGCAGTGGTCAGAGAAGGCTATAAGGTCAGCAGAGATAAGTATGAAGACCTGGAATTTGACAGGAAGGAAAGCACAAAATTTCAAGGCAATACTCAGGGCTCTAGCACCTCAGAAAGAAGAGCAAATAGATGGAGTTGAAGAAGAATGGCAGTGTGTCAAAACAGCATGTGTAAGGACTATAGAACAGATATGTGGCCAAGGTAGGTATGGAAGCAAGTTACATAAGGAAAGCTGGTGGTGGAATGCAGAAGCCTGGGAAGTCATAAAAAGAAAGAAGGCATGCAGGAAAAAGTGGGAGATAAAAGGATGGTCCAGGCTAAGAATGAATACCAGTTGGCTAACAAAGGGGATAAGAGAAGAGCTGCAATAACAAAGAAAAGAGGTATCAGAGGCACTCTATCAGCTTCTAGAAACAGACTCAGTTGATGGCACAAAGAAACTCTATCAGGCTTCAAGGCAAAGACAGCAAGATAAAGAGGATAGTTAAACACCCTTTATAAGGAGTATCAGCAATAACCTGGTCACCAGTCTACAGGAAATCAAAAACAGATGAAAGGAGTACTTCCAGCAGCTTCTGAATGAAGAAATCCTCACAGAAGCTATAATGACCCAGACACAGCCTATGATAAAAGAAGAAGAAAAGGCCACCCTAGAAGAAGTAAGAACAACACTAAGAATAATAAAGTCTGGGAAAGCAGCAGGCTCAGATGAGGTCATGACAGATATGATCAAGAAGTTGGGCGAGAAATGGGAGAAATGACTCCTAAGGGTACTGATAGCAGTATGCAAAGAAAGGCATATCCCAGATGACTACAGAATAAGCATACTCATGCTGTTGTATAAGAACAAAAGAGACATCCATAACTGTGGGCAGTATGGAGGTATCAAACTCCTGTCACACAGCATGAAAGTTCTGAAGAGGGTGATTGATAAATGACAACACAAAGTTGTACAATGTAAAATGGGAGAGGGGCAGTTCAGATTCAGATCAGGATGCAGCACAGCCGACTTGATATTTGAAGTGAGACAAATAGTTGAGATGAAGCTAGAAACGAGGGAAGAGTCCAACTGAGCATTCCAAGACTTGGAGAAAGAGTATGACAAGGTCCCAAGAAAGCTGATTTGGGCAGTACTGCAGTGGTTCAAAGTCCCAGAAAGACTGATAGAATTAGTACAGGCTATGTACAAATACCCAATGACTGAAGTACAAACATCATTCAGACTCACAGAGGCATTCCCAGTGGGAGTGGGGGAGGGTGGATCAGAGTTCAGCTCACTGTTGTTTATACTGGTGATGGACTACATTAGCAAACAGATCACAGGGGACAGATCAACTAAGTTACTGAATGCAGATGATGTAGCATTACAAGTAGACCTTAAACAAGAACTTCAGCAAAGGATAGGGGAATGAAATGCAAAACTGAATAAGACAGCTATAATGGCAGCAAATGGGGGAAATCAGAAGAAGCTGAGAACTGACATAGAAGGAAAACAGTAGACTAGGTTAACTGCTTCAAATATCTAGGAGGGCTGGTTGAGAAGAAGGGATGTCTGAATGAGAGTCAAATCTAGAATCAGAGGGGCTGCAGCCAACTAGCACATAGAAATGCTAAAGAAGCTGAAAAGTAAGGTGTGCAAAACAATGGTGAGACTACTAGTACTTCTGTATGGTACAGAAACCTTGGTAGTAAGGAAAGAACAGTTGAGGAAGCTAGAGGGGATGAAGATGAAGTGCCTGAAATGAGGGGTAGGATGCACATTGTGGGACAGGTGAAGGAATGAAGACATCAATGCAGGAGCCAAAGTTGCTCCAATTGCAGAGAAAGTCAAAGAGAATAGATTACTGTGGTTTGGACACGTGCAGAAAAGCAGGAGACAATCTGGTGAAGTAGATTTCTGACATATGGGAAGAAAGCAAGAGGAAACAAGGGCATTCTGCAAAAAGATGCTTGGATTGTTTGAGAAAAGACCTGTGAAGTCAGGCATGTCTGTCAAATAAGGTAGGAGAGGCACTGAATCAAGAGAGATGGTGACAGTTGACACAACACCTCAACCCCATGTAGAAAACAAAAAAGGGATTGATGATGATGATGATGATGATGATGATGATGTGGTACTTGTGGAATATATCCTACATATGAAATATGTATACATCACTCATCCATGTGATACTGGAAAAGGGTAAAACCATGCACATAACTACTTTTCTCCTAAGATATCTGCTATGGCCCAACAGCAAGAATATTAATATTCTATAACCACTCTACCAAGGCAATGACTCCCCCACCAGATCCCCATACAGTTCTGAGCATCCAAGCTATCTTAAGTGCCTGTGATGAGATGAGATGCAGATGTAACAAGTAAGGGTGTATAATCCCTAATTCATACCATAACAAAATATAACAATTACAAAAGCAGGCTTTCTCATAGCCTCTATCAATCAAAAGCTAAGGTTAGAAAAGGAGGTAAGCCACCCATTCAAAAATATAGCAGGAAAAATATTAAAAATTCCCCAGCTATTGTTTAAAATGATGAAAACACCAAAACAACATAATCACTTATCAAAACAAAAAAAACAAAACATGAAATGCATATTATTAACAAATGCAACATTAGTCATTCACTCACCGATGATCCACTTAATACTGTTCATGGCCATAGAGAAGGCTAATTCTGTTCTGGTACATAGTGTCTGTAAGGCAAATACCTTAACCATTATGTCAACCACCCATCTGGTAGAAGTTAGAGAAACTAATTCAGAAAAGGATGCTAGTCTATCCACCTAACACATTCACACACACACACACACACACACACACACACACACACACACACACACACACACACACACACACACACACACACACACACACACACACACACACACACACACACACACACACACACACACACACACACATGCAAATAACTTAACTTTCCTTCCCCACACTATTAGCAATAATTAAGTCTCAGAATCTTCTGTTTTCATGTACTAGCAGAGTTTTATACCATCTTTGAATAAGCTGCATCTGCATATCTTACATCAGGCCCACTGCTTTTAAAATATTGCACATCCACTAAATATTTTTTCTAAATCTCTTTATTAAATGTTTACCATTGTATACAAACCTCATATGTTCATGTACTACATAAATACCATGCACATTACATGTATTTAATATTATTTAGTACATGGTCACACATACCTCATATTAACTGCATCTCCCCAGTCCTTCTACCCATGTGCTTAATCTTTGCCACTAAACATTTGCCCCATCATCTGTTTCAGCAAACTACAACCTACCTGCATCTGTGAATAAACACCACTTCCTTTTCAGCTGACCAGACTAGCACCCTATTCTATCTGCCCACTCTCCTCATTTTCCTATCTGTAGCCATCTGGTGCCCTCACCTATCAAACTTAACCCCAATCCATCTCTCCTATATTCAGCACCCCCTACACACTCACAACAATAGCCCCACATACTATTTCTCAACCTCTTAATGTCCTTGAGATTTGACAAAATTCCCTTTGAAGGTCACTGAAGCCCATCCAAATCCATTATTACATCTCTGAGTTTATACTCAATGAAGGTGTAACTGAATAAAAATAACTTGATTGAAAGTTATACTCAATGAAATGTTTTGAAAAGTGTTTTTCCTGGGAGTGTGCACCCTGCACCACCCATGTGGGGGACAAGCCCCTTGCACCTTCTGAACTTGTATACATAAACTGTGTGGTCATGCAAGCATACAGAAAAAGGGAAGGTCCACACGCACACACACTGCTTTTACTGCCAACATACAAACACAAATCACACTGCAAGTGATTTTCTATGGAGAACAGTAAAGAAGTCCAAAATGAATGAGTTTAAAACAGCAAGTCAAATCCCCATCCATTTTGACTAGTACTTTAGCTGCCCCCCATATCCTGTTCCCTAGCACATTCCCACAATTCTCCCTCCCATCCATTCCATCAACACCAATCACTTCATTCCTCTGATGCTTGCACTGACACACCTGACTTATTAAATGCTAGAAATACTATGAACTGTAGTGTATTTCACCTTGTTTCCAAGTATAATGCATAAGGGTAGCATCCCCCCACCAAAAAAGCAGAACTGAAGTGGAGCAGCAGACATATCTGACTGACTTCATACCAGAAATTACAGTGTATACAGTTACATTTCAGATTCTTCAAACAATAATGCACAAAGGCAGAATTCCCCCCTCCCCCAATAATCATAATGCAACAAAGGCTCATTCTGGAGAGGCAAAGTGGTAAGTGGGATTACGAATCTTAATATTTAATCAACCAAGCTGCAGTGGTACAGCGGTAGCATTGTTGCCTCACAGCAAGAGGTTCTCCTGTTCGATTCACAGCTGGAGTGCCTTCTATGTGGAGTCTGCATGTCCTCCCCGCGGTCGAGTGGCCTCCGAAAGACATGTGTGAATGGGCGTGCCTTCGCTGAAGGTTGGGCATTGGGCTGGCAACTCGGCACCATAAAAACTCTACTGCCAATCATTAGCAGACCGGAGTTCCGCTGTGGCAACCCCTAACCGGGAAAAGCCGAAAAGACAAACAATATTTAATCAACCAATCCATCCACCCACAACCCCCTTTTTCTACGTCACATTTTGACCTGCTTACTTGTATTTTTTAAATAATACAACAGCTGGTCATCAACAGTAGGTGTTGAACAGTGGAAATGGTTTATCAGAAACCAGTTAACTGAGACACAGTTAGCTATTAAACATAACTGTGTATGTTTTATTTATTTGCTTGTGTTTTTATAGGTAATAACACATTTTAGTTTTAAAGCAGTCAGTATTGTGAAGCAGAAATTGTTTAACAGAAATTAGTTAACTGAGATACAGTTAGCTATTAAACATAGTTGTGTATATCTCAAAAATGGTTCAGAATTCAGGCAGTATTTGGATCTGAGTAACAGATAGCTGGGCTGTGAATTGTAATTTTCAGTCAGTTAAGAATATAAAGAACATTGTTGATTTATTTGGTTGCATTTTTATAAAGGAATACCACAATATTGTGAACCAAAAATGGTTTATCTGAAACCAGCTGGGATATGGATTAACAAGACTTTACTTCATTAATAAATTTAAGATTTCATTGAAAAACATTACACTTCTCTCTTATGCTGTCTAGAGAGATGTCTAAGATTATTTATACCTTCTGATGTATTTGTTCTATCCACACATTACATGCCACATTTCCATCCTTCACCACTTTCAAGTCAAAAGTCATGGTGCTTGTGATTTGCTATCTCAGTTTACAGCACTAAACAGTTAGGCAAGGTCACAGTAGCAAGCTGGGCTGGGAGAGCTCTAACATGATTCGTATGCAGGCCAGCCTGTGTTTTTTATTTTTACCAGCTGTTATGTCTCACAGCTCACTCAACCCTCAAAATGACAACACTGTTATGATACAATTACATTGGAAGAAGGTAAAAGTAGGCATAAATGCTAGACCAAAAAAGCTATGACTGCAAGAACAGGGAATGTTTAAAACTGGTAAGCATCAAAAGCATCATCAGCCACCTTGGTAAGTCCCTTGAAATACAACACAGAACATTTCCCAGATGACTTGAGATGGACCCTTTGGACATCCAGGAGCCCAAGGGTGGAAGAGCATGACTCATGAGGAGGCTAATTCCAGACCAGAAGTTACTTAAGATAAAGGGATCTTGGTCATGAAGAGACAAATAAACCAGAATCAGAGCTTTGTAAGTGATACATTATCACACTGCCAACCAGTACAGAGTATACAGAATAAGCATCATGTGAAGATAGTTAGATGTTTACATCAGTTTCCAAGCTGCAGAGTTCTGAACTATTTGCAAACAGTCAAGTTCTGAATCTGGAAACTCCATATGCAGGGCATTACAAAACTGAGGCATGTACCACCAGAAGGTCTGCATAGAGAATAAGATGCTTGATGATGGTGATATTCCTCAAATGGAATAGAAATGTCTTACAAAAGCAGATACCTGGTCCTTAAAGGGTGAGATGGTCAAAAACACACCCCTAAATTCCACAACATTGATTTGAGTTCCAATTTTTCGCCACTGTAAACAATGTCAGGGGACAACACTGGAGCAGATGAGGTATGGACTGTGGCATGAATAGCCATGACAACCATCTTGGTATTAAGCTTAAGCTTATGAATCTTCCAGTTATGGATACATTTCAGGTCTTCAGATCAACTGTTCAAGGTCAACATAGATTCCTCATGGAAGGAGAGGAACAGAAATAGATCATCAGTGTAACAATGGTGTTGTAAATCTCTCTCCCAAATGTCTCCTAAAGGAAATAAGCATACAGTAAACAGCAGTGTAGACCCAATATTGAACACTACAACACACTACAGGTCAGAGAGTAGGAAGAAGAGGAATTAACCATAGTCATTACTCACTGAGCACGACTGTGAAGATAAGAATCAAACCATTCCAAGGTAATGCCCATGATGGTGCTATAGTATGTCAAACAATCCACTAGGATCCCATGGGCAACTGTATCAAATGCCACACAGAGATAAGAGATCATTAACAACCCTAGTTTGAAGTGTCTCTATACTATGTCTAAAAAGAAAAACTGGAAAACATCATAGGTGCCATTACAAATACAAGTCTAGTTGCATATATTCAACCTTCTCAAGAATGCTACCAGTAAATGGAAGCTTTGAGTTATGGTTGTAATTATGAAGATCTTCTGAATCTAGACTGGCTGTCTTAGGGATAATTGTTACAGACGCCTTCTTTAAGTTTGAAAGAAACACTCTCTATTTATGTGAGGACATGATGGCCTGTAAAAAAATAGGACCTATAAACTCCAGGTATGATGAAACTATCCTTGTGGGACACAGCTCAAATCCTCAAGTTGCCATGTGTATTCTGGGATCTAAGGAAACAAAGTAACCATTATCAGGATTAAACTCAGGCTGTGACTAAGATGGTAGTCCTTCCAGAAGTCGACAAAATGCTGCACAGAGTGTACTTGAGCAAGAACTTGATCTGCTCTGTGCAAGCTTGGGAGCAACACACTGAGCAGATAACTGATATTATTCAACTGAAAAAGTCATTTGAGTGGGAAAACAGATCAGGCCACAAAGCCTGTCCACTACCTGGAAGAGTGCTGCCAGACAGTCTGACATCATGGAACGCTCCTGGGACAAATACAAAGACTTCTTCTGGGAAACTTCCATCTGATAATCTGAAAATATTCATCTAACTGAAGCCTATCATCAAACAGGTCAGTGCGATGCCATTTGAGCTTTTATCATCATCCCATCCTCCATGTCTCGCTTAGAACAAGATACAGACTGTGCATGACTTGGGGACAGAAGACTGGAAGAAGCAATCAGTAGCTTGGTAGGAGTTCAGTAGTCACATTAGTATGCTTAATTCTAAGTGCCTATATGTGCTAATGTAAAACAGGAGTAATAGGTTGAAGTACTCTGAATCAGGCCCCTGTCAACCACCAGACTTTGGTCAGTGGATGCCATCTGTGGTACTTTGACCATAAAATGAATAAGTCTATGGTCAGACCATGCAAATCCTTCCACCAAGTTACTGATCACAGCATGCAGCTGAAACACTAAGCCCAAGGTATGTCTGTGTTTATTGGTAGCAGATGCAATAAATAGCCTAAGCAAACATGAATCCCTTCGTAATGCAAACAATTTGTTTTATGAGACACTGATACCCTATCAACTCTTACATTGAAGTCACCCAGAATTATCCATCTGGAAAATAGGAAAGCAGAGGAGACATGCTAACATCAAACAACAAGTAATCTGTAAACTCCTAAAGGAATATCCATCCACTGCTGGCTAGATGATAAACAAGAAGATGCCAATAGTCTATTCCTGCACCCAAGAAATATTCAAAGGAGTTGTTATTTCCAACCATAAACCCTTTCAGTTGCATGGTCAGACAATAGAAAATGGCAACCACACCACCAGACTCATCTTGCCTAGGACACTTCACAACAGAAAACCCAGGGCATTCTCACCACAAAGATGGATCCAAAGTTAGAATCAGGACAGGTTTTAGTCATGAATTTCATGTCAATTTCAAGACATGCAACGTTACTTTACTCATATGGGAGGAGTTGTACATTTCTGATTTAAAACAAATCATAATCATGCAAAAATCTCATGGTATAGTTAATATTAAAAAAAACTATTTTTGTGATTACAAATTAGTAAAATTAGCAGTTTGGTCAGCTGCTCAACTGAGTACCCTGCCACCCTGTGCAAGTAAGTAACACAGGTACCTACAACATAAAATGGAGGAACGCACACTTCCTCCCCCCGTCCCAGATACACACAGACAGGCAGACAGACAGAAATGGATGCATGCTCCTACCCACAAAGAAACACAGATCCATACATGCATTCAGAAAAGCATGTACATGTCTAGTGCCAGCATACTCTGCATCCATGATCTTCCCAGCCATACCAGCCACAGAGCACTTTAGGAATCAAGCATCAAAACAACACAGACATTCACACTCATGCATTAACAATAATTACTCAAGAGCATGCAGTCAAAATAACCACTCTCACACATTGTCCAAGAAGCCAGATACATGAAGGCACATGCAAGCAGACACATGCATGCACACTCTTCTGTATTATTTACCTAGATTTGCAATCAAAGCAGGGTGAAGATGCTTCACTTTTCCATGCTCAGGTTGCCCCACTGGAATGCACAGGTGCAACTTAGTAATTGCCATGTACACTTACACACTCTGTGCACTGCTCTGAATGGATCTTGCATAGTATGAGAATCTATGAACTATCATACAGTGCAATAATCCTTGCAGAGCAGTGCATTGAGATACCTAAGAGACTATTCAGCATAAGCCATGCCAACAGACTACCATATCAACTTGCAGCTACAGAAACCATTACTGTTCACTACAGCAGTGATGTGTTACTGAGTAGTGTGGTACCTATTAATTAGGAATGCCTTGTATAGCATGCAAGATCCTTGCATGGCTCTGTGTACAATACAAGGTATCTATTAATTCTAGAGGCTGTCTGATGTACTGATAGACATGGCATGCAAGTACAGTTTGAGCAGTTATGCATACAAGACCTCCCAAACTTTCAAATTATTTGGAAAACAGCTGTTTGGGGCATCTCTAATGCTAAAAAATATCAAACAGAAGTCTAAGGAATGTGTACCTTTCTAAAGGAATATTACATGTGCAGAAGATGGAGATTATTCTGCCCTTATCCTTTATGTGCATTTAGATATAAAAAAATAACAACTGACACCATTTTAGACTATCGAATTGCAAGCAATGAGTAATACCCTCTTGTAATAATTTTATTCAGATCCTGTGAATCATTACTGCTGTGAATGTTGTCTTACTTTACAGCATTCACGTATTCTGGTGGATCTAATTGCTTCTTAATTTCACCTAAGCTTTCCTTTTTTTTTTTTTATGCTTTACACAAAACATACATGGAGTTTACATGTATATGCGGTGGTGCGTGGCGAGCAGCAGCATTCATGCCGAGCACCACATTTAAGCAAGGTTTCGTGGCAAATGTAAGCAAACATGGATAGCTTTCCTGTTTAAATCAGAGCACTAATGGTCCATGGTTTTGCATGAAATGCCATAATGGTCACCACAGCTTCACAGATAGCTCTCAATCTCTTAGTGCAAGACATCTGGACAAAGACCAACATAACGGGGAACAACGACTCAGAAATAGAGAAATATTTCACATATTTGCCCTATAGAAATGTGCTAGAATAACCAGGTGTTTGTGTTAAGATGCATGTTCTGAATGATTTGAAGTACAAAACTCAAATGTATGTAATATTGAGTCACATCAGTCCTAAGATCACCCCAGTGATAGGGCAGAAAGCCACAAATTTGATAAGGAACACATCTGAACATTCTGTGAAAATCTAAACAGTTGAGAGGTATGTATGCTAAGTATATGGTCCAAACACAGTACAGAAAGTGTATCTACAGTGCAGTGTATTGTGATATCCCATTCCTGGCATTCTGTACTGAGGCTGTGTAAATGATCTATAAATGGTACATGGACTGCCATGTAAAATAAACACTCAGGGGAAGTGTGTGTATTTAATAAGAACACACATATGAATTGTAGGAATGAATGTAGGGAAACAGGACAAGTGAGACAACCTAATGTACAGCAGATGAGGGCACGTCAATGGAAGACAGTTGTAGCAGGAACACCAGTCACATATATATATGGTAGAGTAGGGACTGCACAGTGAAAATGTGTATTATGTGACTGTCACACAAGGTGGCATAACAATGGGGAGGATGTCTGTGTGGGATAAGCATCCTTACATGAATAATGCAGAGGATATCTATCAGGGATCTGACATACAACTGGGGTAGGGTGCATATTGTAAAGCTGTGCAAACTGATTTGCCTGAATATGACTGTAATCTCAGCAAAGGTCTCTGGCAGGTGGGACACAGGTAAAGGCTCATGGACAACATTAAAAGAACCAACCACAATCATGGGCAATATCAGAATAATACCACCAGTAATCCCATGCCTTTGACATAATGTATGTGATTTAGAGTGATAAGAGATGATTCAGCACAAACACACTTGTACAACTATTATGATATGCCCACACTCTATGAGGGTAATCACTCACACTGTTCTGGGATTGTAACATCTGCTGGTGGTGTTAGAAGGGACACTCTTGTACCTGTATGAGACATATTTGATAAGCCACACTGTCACAAATGATATCCATGCCATTAATGTTGTCAAACACCTATGTATGTAGTGTGTGCATCACCAGAACAGGTAGCACACATACATCTAGTGTAACACCTTGATGGGTGTTCCGCACCATCAGACAGTCATGTTTATGCCATAAAACGAATACCGAGGTATGGCCAATAAGCTGTGTGATTACTCACTGTGACAAAGGTGGTACACTTCAGTTACACATCAGTGGAAGATGTGTAGGGAGGTAGATGAATAAGGGTGCATTGTACTCAGTTATTGGTGTGATGAAGGCTGGGAACTTTGGAGGTATTATGGCCTCTGATGTGAATGTCCTTCACATACTCCGTACTTGTGTTACATGCAAGGGAGTAGTTAGCACTGTGACCAAATGCTGATGGATGTTCCGCTTACCATCTACCCCAAGACACAGGTCACATACCTAATGGTCTGATTATAGGGTGTGATGTCCACTTGGGTTGTGTGTTTGTTTTCCTGCTGTAACAAATCCACCACATGTTTTCTTGTCAATGCAGGTGTTGTCATGGCTGTGGCAGCTATGTTTGATATGTGTTCGTACTGTTTGTATTATACTAATATCACAGCTGGAGCAAATGATTGCCCATAAATTGTGTTCCTTCAGGCAGCTGTTTGGATACAGGATGTGTATATCACAGGATCTGCCACATAACGCATGCGCTCAGGTCACTCCACAACAAGTACAAATATGACTCTGTCATTGTCCATGTTGGAGTGAATGAGTTGAGATGTACCTCCCTGGATTACATGAAAAGAGACATGGAAGAGCTCTCAGATCATGTGGTCCAGGCAGGTATGACCCTAACCCTGAGTAGCATCCTGCCTTCACCCAGAATGATACCACAGTATAAGGACAAAATGATTGACTTCAACAATTGGCTAAGCTTCTGGTGTCATTCAAAGGGGATCCAGTATCTGTCTGCCTGGGACGACATGATCGACAAACCACGATGCTTTGCCAGTGATGGTCTGCACCTGTCAGCCCTGGGATTCAGGTAAAGCTCTTGCCACCACTACAGTGCCTTTTTTAGGCAAGGTTCAAAGGACAAAAACACCACCGTAACAGATACAAGCATGCAAAATCTGAAGGTAATGCTACTTAATGCTAGAAGTCTAAACCTCAAAATGCACCTTCTCGAGGCACTCCTAAAAATGGAGAACATTGATAGCTGTGCAGTAACTGAGACCTGGTTCAAGACTCCAGAGAGCACCCCTCCAATACCTGGCTACAACTCTTACCACACTTTTCAGCCACCAAACCAAGACCAAAACACTAAAGGTGGAGGAGTGCCCATATTCATCAAGGATATTCACACCTCCAGGCTAGTTCCCCAACACAATGCATCTGAAATTCTCCAGGTGCAACTAACACTAGGTAAGACTGCAATCCAAATTGTAGCTTGCTACAGATCCCCCACCATGCCCCAAGATTCTTACTACACCTTTCTAAACATACTGGAAAATATTAAGATACAACCAAACACCCTAATACTGGGTGATTTCAACTACCCTGCCATAACTGGGAAAACTACTCAGGTACCAACACCTTTTCCCAACGGTTCTTGGAATTCATAAATTCCAACGCCCTGGATCAACTAATCCATTGTCCCACCAGGGGCTCTAATATCCTAGACCTGGTCATTACCAACATGAGAGATAGATGCTCCACACCGGTGGTCACTCCTTCATTGGTCAGGTCTGACCATAAGCAAATCACCCTTGACATCCACATCCCACCCCCACCCCCCAGTAAGGAAACCTCTGTAAAAAACTTCTTCAAAGCCAACTTCATTCTACTTAAGTCAGAAGTGACAAACTTCATGGCACCCATGCAGACAGGAGCTGAAAGTTCAACTGCTGAATCCTACACTAAGGCATTGTAAGAGCACATCCACTCATGCATGAATCGTGCCATCTCAAATAGAACCAAGACGATCTCCTCCAAAAAAAGAAAGCCAATCTGGCGGTCCCCTGCCATAAACAAACTATACAACAAAAGGAAGAAACTGTTGCAGAAAAGAGGAAAATCCCAGGATACAAAAAACTCCCTTACCAGCCTCAGTAAGAAGCTGAGATCCCTCATAAAATCCTCCAAAGCTAGTTATGAAAATAAAATTGCCAAATATTCCAAAGACAACCACAAGGCATTCTATAGTTATGTCAAGAATCTACGTGTCAATGCTAAGATCTGTTCTGAGCTACAACAGAATGGCATTAAATATACTGATCCCAAGGATATTGCCAATATCCTGGCAGATTGATTTAGTGCCAACTCTCCCCACTCTCACCCCCTAAAGGGCCCATCTCAATAACAAAAGATTGCCAAATTCTGGTAATCATGGCCACACAGGTAGAAACTGCACTCTCCAAAGCTAAGAATACAGCATCCATGGGACCAGATGACATCCCAGGCTGTGTACTACATGAAGTACAAAATGAAATGGCACATCACCTAAGTGTCATGTTTAATCATAGCCTCACCTCAGGCTTCTTACCCACTGAGTGGTGCACAGCTACAGTTATTCCACTCCGCAAGGGGTGATCCACCTTGGATCCCGGGAACTACCATCCCATCAGTCTGATGAGCCTGATTTGCAAGGGCATGAAACGCATTATCATGGAACTTATAAACAAAGACATTGGCAACCTTCAAACACTGGACCCCACCCAGTTTGGGTTCATGAAGGGCTGATCTTGTCTCCTGAACATGATTGACTTCTTCGAATCTGTCTCCAGAGCTGTGAATGAGGAATCATAGATAAACTTATTAAGCTGGGCATAAATCCCTACATCACTCGATGGGTTGCCAACTGGCTTACTGACAGAACCCGGATTGTAAAAGTAGACGATTCCAAATCCAGCTCCAGACAAGTGACACTTGGAGTACCTCAGGGTTCAATCCTGGAACTGCTCTTGTTTGGCATCTACTTCTCTAAAGTACAGGCCAACACTAAGGGACTCTGGCTAACAAGGTTTGCAGATGACTGCAAACTGGGAGCCATTACTGAATCCCCAAATGATGTGGATATTCTACAAAAGGGCTTTACAGAAACAGATGCTTGGTGCCAGAGTCATGGGCTCAAGCTTAATGCCAAGAAATGTATAGTTATCCCCTTTGGGAAAAATCATGTACCCATGAATTACCACATAGGTGGCAGTACACTAAACATCGAAAGTGTGATGAGAGACTTAGGGACACAGGTGGACAGTGGTCTCACCTTCAATAACCACATTGCCACAACAGTCAGGAAATCCTTCTGTGTGGCACACCTCATCACTACAGTGGCATGTCTTTCCATCTTTGCATGTATGTCATGTTTTGGAAGCCCTGGATTTTCCCAGTTACAAACCTCTGTATTTTTTCCAGTTGCTGCAGGTGTCTGGTGAGGTACAGACAGACAAAAGGGAACATTGTACTCAATTAGTGGTCTGATAAGGGTAGAGTACAGCAGAACTATATCTTCCCTGGTCTTGGATGTAATAGACTTATTTATGAGGTACACAATGTAGAATGTGTGTCTCACCACTATGGACACATAGGGATTGAAGTGTAGATTGCTATCAACATGTGTTCCCAGGTCTCACAACACTGTGTTTAAGCTTATAAGGGTGCTATGTAAACATTAAGTAATATGGATTATTACATAAAATGTGTCTGTTATATGTATATTTTATTTCATCTTAATTAGTCTATGTCATAGTTCTATATGTGTTTTCATTGGTTGAACCATATTTTAAATACCACTGTTTTAACTGTTTTTATGAGTCTGAAGAAGCAATCAGCTGACTTAGATCACAAAAGCACTTACCCTTGTTTAATAAAGTGGTGTGAAACTGCAAGTGAACCGTTTCCTACCTTGACTACTACATCTCAGTTACAACTTTTGGTTTTATAAAGGGCACTACTGTGAAGCTGCAAGTGATTTATTTCCTGACGTGGATTATTCCATTTTTATCTTCAGCTGTGGTCTAACCATTGGTCTTTTCATTTTTTTCGCTTGAGGTGTATACCAGGCGTTTATCCAGCTTTTGTTTTCTTTCACGTGTTTCAGCTATATGGCAGTTATGATTGCCCATGACTTTTTTCCTTTTTAAGTCTGTTATGGACAAATTCAGGCAACTAAGAAACAGTCCACTTATGCTGTGCTGATGAGGCCATAAGAAGGCTGTGTGTTCACAATTAGTGGAGGTTGGCTTTATTGGCCTGAATTTGTCCATAACAGACTTAAAAAGGAAAAAAGTCATGGGCATTCAGAACTGCCATATAGCTGAATCAGCTGATGTCCTTAAGGGTTAATTTACATGTATACCATGTATACCATGTTACCTCTAATACAAGAGGTTTTAAGGAATCACACAGTGGAAAATCTAGCTTGGTTGAGTTTTTCTTTTAGTTCTTACTGGTTGTTTTTTTTTCTGTGTGACCTTGTTACTCATTGTTTTACTCAGTCATACATTTGAAAACACAATAATGATGTCTCATCCCTCATACATATAATTCATATCAGCTCCACTAGCTAAAATTTTATAAGTGAATGTGAATATAATGGTAAGTGGAACAACAGTAAAAGTGTATGGAATTTCCACTGCTAGAACTCAGGGTCATGCATATGGCAGTCTTACACTTACATCTGTTGCCACAAGAATGTTGAAATAAAACTTGTCTATTTTTTAGTTGATTGCTATAAACTGTACTGTCACAACAGTAAGAAAAAATGTTGCACACTGTACAACAACCCAAGACCATCTATACTCCCACCCTACATTAGACCTGTTGTCACAGGACTAGTTAGATGGCATTCCCTAATTTACAAATCATTTTTAAGGTCTCTTTGTTAACCGCTGCTCAATGCTGCTTAGTGTGTTTGTGCACTGCCCAACAGAATTAATTGAAAGCATCTGGTTTTGATTAGTGGCTGTCTGGGTCCTGTCTGCAGGTATTCTATCTGCTTCTTGGGTGGGCCAGTTGTCCAGTTTGTGCACTGCCATGCTTCATGCAAATGAAATAAGTACAGCCAAACCTGACATTCATTTCCTCCATTTCCTGTGATTGTGCTAAGCACTGTATCACACAAACACTGCCCCTCCAAAAAAAAGAAAGAAGAGAAAAAAAGGAGAAAAGGGACAAGTAGTTGAAATTAGGAAAATCAGTTTATGACATACACACTAGAAAATGTTGGTTCACATGAGATATTTCTACACATATCTAGATTTGAACTCTCACTCCAATGAACCTTTAGAACACAGGAAGGGTGACTTATCCCTCTTTGCCACAAAAACAGCTTTGCACCAAGAAACTGAAATCATTCTGCATACAACCAACTGCAATACCATCTACAGTAATATGAAACCATACAACTATTTGTACATTTATTATTTTTGGAAGTAGTACACTATGTGATCACACAACCAGTTATAATTATTGATTGCAAATATACAGCTCTGTTTTATCTCTCTGTGTTTGTTGGTCATTATTCTCTTATCTGACCAGTAATCTTAGACATGCAGTCTGTAAGCCATTCTACATCATTGGCCTTAAAAATGGGTGAGGATATTAAATGGAATATCATACGCAGTTACCATCAAATGAAGAGGAGGTTTGATGTTAATGAACAGAACCTGTGAATTGTCTTCTGCTTACTTACATTTCCAACCTTACATCCAACACTTTGTAATTCTAACCTGACACAACTACTGTATGTAGGGCAGCCTGCAGTGCTGTTCTGTTTTCCTTCTCCCAACCAGTAATCATTCGTAGTTGCACTCCATTAAAAACAAACACTGAGGGAGTGCCTCCACTATGTTTACATCTACTACAAGAAACCAAGTATTTGGAATTCAGCAATTCCAATCAGTTCACATCTGATTTGCATCTTCATTGCTCTAACAGTCCTGAATTTACACCATATAAAAAAGTAACTGTGTAGCCAGGAAAGCTGAAGGTGAGGAGACTTGTTTATGTGGAGAACACAGAACAGAGGCTATTATTTTAGGATATATCTGTACAAAGGATTACTGAACTGGAGAAGGTAGACTTGCATTTTGTCAGCTACAGTACATATTACATATGCTGGAATGTAATTAAGAAAAATCTGAAGCAAAGGCTTTTACACTTTTATCTGTGTGCATTAGTTAGACGTGTACTGATGCCATGGACATGTTTGTCAAGGCATTTCACATGTATACATGATTGGTAATACCTTAAAATAAAATGTCCTGTAAATCTGTAAACATGTTTCAGGGACAGTTCATTTGATAGCACTTTTAGCATTTCAAAGATGGTTTGGTAGCAAAATATGTAATTTGCCTGTTCTTTTCTGGGGGGAACCAAGCTGCATTTTTGTTATGGCACAAACAAGGATATGTTGCTATTGTTACTCTTCTTTTTTGATCCAGCCTGTTGTTTGTATTTCATGTCCCTAGACTGTTTTATGTTTCTCCAGTGGGTAATACTGAGATGCTACCTCTTCTGTTTTATATGGGAACAGTTGTTTTGTAGTTATGTGATACTTATGTATATTATCCTTCTGTTGTTTTTTTAGGACACCTAGGACTATGCCAGCCACTCACTGATGCTGAAAACCAGGTAATTGTCAATGCTTTTAGGCAACATGATGCCTTCCTGCTTGAAAGAGGACAGGGAGATATGTCACAAAGAATGCAGATTTGGTGGCAGATTGTTGACGATGCTAATGTTAATGCCATGGGTGGCCATGGCAGGACATATGACCAGATGTTCACCATAGGGCCATTGACATAATCACATATGCACAGAGGACAGCAGTTGCAGTGGGCCATGATCAGATGGATACCAGGGGGATCCTGCTATACAGCCACTTCTAACCACTTCCAACACCAATTGAAGAGTTCCTGTCTAATGTCAGGGATCCAGACAGCTCCAAGAAAAGTGCAGAACAGCATGTCCTCAACATTGATGTGACTGCTTCAGGAATAGCAAGCATGTCCCATGAAGAGCTTCTAGGTAGGCTTTTGTATCTCAATTGTTGAATACTGTTGTATAATTAATTAATTAAATCAATAAGTTATTTCTGTTTCACAAGGTTTTTTGGGGGGGTTGAAGATTGCTGCAGTTAACAACACATTCTGGTTAATTAGGGTAGGTTGGAGCTGTCATCCAAGTTCTTGTTGAAGGTATAATTAATAGACATATAAAGGGGAAAAGTATTGTTCCCTGTGTTACTGTTAAGTGTGATGATGTTGTCCTTAAGCCTTTTGCTTAACTTCTTCTAAGACCATCTGGCTTGCAGAGGATACCCTCATCTGCAGATGGTAAGCCAAACATTTTATGTCAGTACTGATGAGCAATTCAAAGAAATATGTTAGTGTGTGATATTGATGTAGGACTGTTGTGTGCATTGCTGTACTGTCTAACAGTGGCAGCACTGTTGTTTTGTTAGCATATATTGACATATAGTAGTTTAAGTATTAATTGTTTCTGTGTTTGTTGCTTATTACTACAGGTAATCCTGACACTGGAAGTGTAGGACTTCTACCACCTGATGTCAGTGTTTCAGCAGACTCTAATGATGATTGTGGCCAAACAGAAGCACAATTGGGGAGTGCAGAGGTTGAATCTGACATTGAGGTTGACATACACTCATCCCCTGCAATTACATCAGACATAGCCAGTAGGCCTACACCTACCTCATTCCAGTCAGCCCTCAGATATTGGACAGGTACAGGGCTAGGTAACTGATCAGGGAAGTGTTGTTACTGCAGCTTCAGTGCCTGTTGACCATGGCTGTAGTAAAAGTGTGGTTGAGGCACCATGCAGGAGGATTGTTAGGGGTGCTTGGAGGAGGCCTGCTGTCCATCCTCCTCCTAATCCAGGTGTCTCTCCCTTGCCACTCAACATATGTTTAGGGCCATTATGGAGCACATGGATGTTCCCATAGGTGATCCAGAGAAGTAAAAAAGAAAGTAGTAACACCCACCAGGGCAGAATCGATAAAAAACTTTGAATACCACAAAGTCCAGCAGCCAAACCACGAAGATGACTCACAGCAGGATATACAGCAGGATTTATTGGAACAGGCAATTTTCCATTAGTTAAATAGAAAACTTATTTAAAACAAATAATTTTATTCATAATAATAAATTTTATCACTAGAAACATTTACTTGCTCCAAAAATCTCTTTTATCTAATCAAAAACTTTTAAAAACTTACATTTTGGTGATCCTTCATACACAAACCTACACATTCTGCTTAATTTGTTCTTATTCTCCTTCTATTCTAAACACTGTGTTTGGACTATTACCCAATATCTTTTTGACCCATCACTTAGAAAAGTTCCACACTTCTTTACTATTTGAATTAATTTGGTGTCATCTCACTGTATTTTACCACCAAACGGAGACATGAATTTTCTTTCTTTCAGTGACTTCTCTAGTATTTAGTCCACCCTTGAGAATCGGGGCATATCTACCATTTCTCTCCCTATTTATGTCTCTTTTAACACTTAGTAACAATTTTAAAGGGTATCCACGATCGATAAACATCCTGATCAGTTTAAACATTTCATCTCTATAGTCGTCATCTTGACTTACTAAAACATCTGGAAAGAATTCTGATGTACAACAGGTTTTTGGACGATATTCTGATTCTATGGAAAGGTGACCAAGACTCAGCAAAAGAGTTTGTAGACTATTTGTCACATGGAAGGAGTTTCCTATTTGGATTTATTGATATGTAAGGGGATGGGGTTTCACAAGTAACATTTTTAGAAAAACTATTCCATTTTGCATTTTAATAGTTATCACCCATTGGATTAATTAAAGCCCAAATGGTCAGAACATCTAGGTCATATAGAGATGAAATGTTTAAACTGATCAGGATGTTTATCGATCGTGGATACCCTTTAAAATTGTTACTAAGTGTTAAAAGAGACATAAATAGGGAGAGAAATGGTAGATATGCCCCGATTCTCAAGGGTGGACTAAATACTAGAGAAGTCACTGAGAATAGTAAGGAAGAACGGTAAAATACAGTGAGATGACACCAGCTCTAATTCAAATAGTAAAGGAAGTGTGGAACTTTTCCCTAAGTGATGAGGTCAAAAAGATATTGGGTAATAGTCCAAACACAGTGTTTAGTAGAGGGGAGAATATGAAGGACATTTTAGAAAAGAACAAATTAAAGAACTATAGGTCATACATGAGGAAATGTGGTTTTTGCAGAATGTGTAGAAGGTATCATTAAAACAGTGCAATTGTTGCACTAAAAATCTTGTATACTTAGCCTCTTGTTCATCCTGTAACTCCTACTATGTAGGCAAAACTATTAGGAGGCGGGACGAACATCTTAGGTCCATCAAAAGAAAGATTTGCAACTTTATATGCATACCACAAAATGTAAGTTTTTAAAAGTTTTGTTTTTGTTTGACTCAGGTGATGGTGGGATGGTCAATAGGGTTGGTGCCTTAGAAACCGAGTGGCAGATTAGATTAGATGCTTGTAGACCGCCAGGGCTTAATGACCACATCTCCATCAAACCAATTTTAAAACTAAGATCCCAGCAGTTATAACTACAAGTTTTAACCCACTTGGTAAAGTTTATTTCAAATAGAATTACTATAACAACAATAAAATAAAATAAAAAATTTTTTCTTTTTTTTTTTTTTTTTTTTTTTTTATTAAAGATTTTTTTTTTTTTGGAGCAAGTTTAAAGTAAAATTAGTAAATTTATTTATTATTAATTATTTATTTTAGAATAAAGTAGATAAGTATGAATGTATATTAATAAATTATATTTATAAAACAAAAAAAAAAAGTAGGAGGTTTTTTTTAAGAATTATTTTTTTTTTTAAATTTTTTTTTAATTAAAAAAAAAATGTATGTATGGGTGGGTGGGTTTCTTTTATTGTAATGGGGGGGAAGTAGGGTATTAGGGTTGTAATGGTGTACTGATTTCTTTGTATTAAGACTCTGATGATGCCTATGTGTTTGGCGAAAGCATTCTTTAGTGCTTAGTCTGTCAGTATTGTATCTACTTTTAAATTTTGCCTGTTCCAATAAATCCTGCTGTATATCCTGCTGTGAGTCATCTTCGTGGTTTGGCTGCTGGACTTTGTGGGATCCAGAGAAGTGCTTACAGTTGTAGATGTGGCACAGGCTGACATGTGTGACTGCCTCTACCATGTTGCTGATTCAATGGATTGGATGAATAACACATTGGAATGAGTGGTGTCTGTGTTGGAAAGAGCAGTGTCTGTGATGGAACGTCTGCTGAGAAGGGAACAGCATCCTTGTGGGCATAGGTCATCCTCATCATCTGTTGTTAGCCAACATGGCCATGCCCAATCATGCTCCCATAGTGACAGCACTTCCACTGCTCCATCAGTGAGTGAGCTGTCCACACCCAGATGTGGCACGCCGTGATGTCATGGTCCCAGGCATCCTCATGAAGAGAGCTCATCCAGCAGACATCAGTGACATTTAGGTAGAAGCAGTGCATCTTACCATGGGTGTGGATGTGACAGTGCAATTCCTGGCAGAGCCAGTTCTCATGGTTGGGGAAGAAAACAATAAACTGCCACCTTTACCATGTATGGCTCACACCTGTCTGACATACCAAGATCTAGAACTAGCATAGTGCTTGGCTGTGCTCATGCAGGTACTCACACACACCAGTTTCACCTGGAGGACTCCTGAAGATACACATACAACAGCTACATGGTTCAGTCTGTGATAACCCACCACTGGGCCAGTAATCAAAGAGCCTCAATCCTCACCACTGGCACCTGTGGGGGACATTCACTGTGAGGATGAAAGGTACACACACACAATACTTCCAGACAGAGCTCTCTGCATCAAGTGCAATTTCCCTTAACAGCACACAGAGACCACAGTCAGTCCGGGGCTGGTTTCTCCCTCTTTCTCCAGATCCCCAATAAGACTCCCCACTGGCGCAGCTACAGAGCTGAGATCTCAGCTGAGTATCTAAGCCAAGGCCTCCAGCATGCTCTCTGTCCAACCAGTGCTTCATGTCCTTGCCCAAGTAGCTGATACACACACTATTTGAAATTTGATTCACACACACACACACACACACACACACACACACACACACACACACACACACACACACACACACACACACACACACACACACACACACACACACACACACACACACACACACACACACACACACACACACACACACACACACACACACACACATTTGGGAAAGGCTGACACAAGTTTACTAGCTATGCCCCCTTCTGCCCAGACTATAAGGTAGTTATGACTGCCACCAGACACTCCTGTCAGCTACCTCAAGGCTCTTCTAGGGGTGCACAATATACTGAGTGAAATTAATATTAATACAAATGGTAGTTTGACCAAGAGCAGGGCTATTAGGAATGGCCCACACAGTGTCACCAAATAAATATGTAAGTACTCTCAAAACTTAAATATCTCTAAAAGGATCAGCCACAATGAAAGCTTTAAATATATTTAATAATAAATAATAAAAGAACAAGACAATGCTAAGTGTATATTTGCAGTGACATCAGAGTTCAAAACCACAGGAAATATTTAAAATAACATTGCAGTACAGGCGCACACAAATAAAAAAAAAACAATATCTAAACTAAGCTTCACTATATTCCTGACTGAATCTAAGAGAGTTACTATACCCTAATAATTTACTTAGAGCAAAGCAGATGATATAGTGAATGGTTCTTCTTGTTGTGGGCAGGCCCAAGACTGAGTACAGAATGCTCTGTCTGACTAAGAGACTCTCAAAATAATCTCTAGAATATTACTGCTGGGATAGCTTGCAGAATGACATCATTTCTGGTCATCTGACTTTTAGTTCTCATGCAACCCCCCCATTGCTAGCAGCTGGCAGGACGTAGCACCTACCTGAAAAAATACACACACAAGGGCTTTTGCTCAGATCTTTGGCAGGTGCTGGAAGTCATAAAACAATTGCACACCTCCACACTTCCAGGTAGTAATTAGTTCACCCCAAAGACAATACAGAAAGCCTCCTAGTACAGACTTTGTGTCTCTGGCTGCCTTGAAATCAGTTAGATAACATCTTTATGGTCTAGCCTATAAAGTGATTTAATTTCAGATATTTTTCCGAAGTTTGCTGGACTGCGGTTAACACTCCAATGTCCTCTGCTGAAACATATACATTCAAACAGTTACAATAGTGCATGTACATTTCTGTTCTCTCCAGTAAGGCACACTGTGCATACATTTCAAACACAAGCACTTTACAAATACCTTTTCAATACAAACATCTGTACAAATCAGTTTGCTATACACATGACATACAGTTCTAATACATTTATAACACCAGCATCTTGTATGAGAATAAATTGTTAGCGAAAGGTCTTTATTTGTACCCACTGCATCTGTAGATTTAACCAAATTATTGATTGACCTAAGACTTTTTGCTAGATTTTTAGATCTGAAACTTCTATATAAAAATAATACATCTACTGAATTGTTGTTTAAACGTGCTAGTACTTTTGTACCACATAGTGCTCCTATTATAAAAGCATTTATCGATATGTGTGAACAAGATATATATGATACTTTTTTAAGCAAAAAACTAGATTTTTTTTTAACCTTACAGATGGTGAAAGACATGCATTAATTTCATTAATTATGGATGACAGCCTGATTATTAAACCTGCAGATAAGGGTGGCATGATTGTATTAATGAACACTTCTCAGGATGTTAGTAGTATGAATGAATTTCTATCTGATGGTCAGACATTTATCTTGGCAAATGTTTCCTATGTTAACAAGATTATTGCTAAAGTGAAAAGTTTTCTCTATGAATTATTGATGGACACTAGTATTAACTATGAAACATATAATTATTTATACTTGGCTAACCCTGTCATTCCCTTTACATATGGTCTACCTAAAATCCACACGTCCATAATTACACCGCCTATGAGATCTATAGTTTCTGGCAGTAAATGGATTACTGTAGCCATCTTTAAATATTTAGATAAACAGTTAGCTCCCCTTCTTCGGTTTAGTCACAGTTTTATTAAAGACACAGGTGACTTTTTGCTCTATTTAAGGGAATGGTGAATGAATAATGAAGCTAGTAATGTTTGCCTTGCAACTATGGATGTGAGATCACTTTTTACTGTGATCTGAAATTCTTATGGTATTGAAGCAGTTAGAGAATTTCTTATTACACATAGTGGGTTTCTTCATCTAAGATCCAATTAATTTGCCCAATGTTAGAGTGTGTTTTAGAAAACAATATATTCAGTTTTGGAGATAATTACTACCATCAAAAACAAGGGGTTGCGATGGGGACTCCTGTCGCTAATACGTATGCGAATATGGTATTAACCAGATGGGAAGAAGAATATATCTAAATACTTCAGCTAATTTTAGGAACACTAATTTAGTGTTGTATAAACGTTTTGTGGATGATATTTTCCTTTTATGGAATAATAGTGATAACCATCTTATTGCTTATAAAGACCATCTAGAATCCACTACTGATTTTCTTTCATTTGAATTGAAGTATTCATCTGAATCTATATGTTTTCTTGACATTACTATATTAAAAAATAATAATACACTGGTTACAGCCATACATAGGAAAAATGTACAGGTACCGAAATATGTTCATTCTACAAGCATGCATCCTAGGCATACATTTAAAGGGGTAGTGAAAAGTCAGTTTATGAGAGCTAGCAGGCTTAGTGCAAATGATGATACGTTTACTAAAGAAATGCATGATATGGGAAAAGATTTTGCTAGTAGAGGCTATAATTTAAATTATATTGAACAAACTAAGAAAGCAGTTACATTTATGAGGGGAACTGTGGCTAAACCATATATATTAAGATCGAATGATGAAGTTACTACTTGCAAAATGAACTATAATAATAACATTAACTATGTAATGAAATACAATAGACATACAGACACCATACAGAGAATTATAAGGAAAAAGTGGACTATTTTAACATCTAATCAAGAAGTTTATGAATTGATAGGCATTAGCCCAAGCTTTACATACAAAAGAGAGAACAAACTTAAACAATTATTATGTTATAAAGATGTTAGTACAAAAAGGGGTGCTAAGACATCAATAGCAATACTAGCGACTGTGCATTGTCTGAATTGTGTACATTGTAATGATATCAATACAGAACAATTTTTTATACATTCTTTAAGTGGTAAATCATTTGAGTTTAGCACTAAAGGGACATGTAATACAGCTAATGTTGTCTATTTTGCAAACTGCATAGAATGCAGTTGCTTTTATATAGGTAAGACCAATAAAAAATTAAAGGACAGAATTAGCTCACATCTTTCAGATATACAGAGGAGTATTGCAACAAATGCCCTTGCTAAACATGTACATAATAATTACTCTACACATAGATTTAAATTCAGAATTTTGCAAGTAATTTATTAGAATCCTAAGGGTGGTGACCTAGTGAATAAAACTGAGTTAATTGAATATAAATGGATTTTTTTTTTCGAGCAGACCACCTCCAGGTTTAAATTCTGCTGTCAGTATCAAACCTGTTTTAAATCAGAGACATGAATTAATCTGAGCTTTTTAGCTATTGTGTATATTATTTTATAATTATATATATATATATATATATATATATATATATATATATATATATGTATTTATTCATGAATATTATGCCTAAGAGATAGGGCACTTTAATTTAGTTAAGTAGATTAATTGATTATGTGTGCGGATTGGTTGAACTGTTTTTTAAAAGAACCAATTTATGCTGCTTATTTTATGCATTGAGAAAGAGTTCTACTCAAAAGCTTTGCTGTATTTTATCTGACCATTAAAACTCTGTGGTGAATAAAACATATACATTCAAACAGTTACAATAGTGCATGTACATTTCTGTTCTCTCCAGTAAAGCACACTGTGCATGCATTTCAAATGCAAGCACTTTACAAATACCTTTTCAATACAAACGTCTGCACAAATCAGTTTGATGTACACATGACATACAGTTCTAATACATTTGTAACACCAGCATCTTGTATGAATCAGTTTGATATTCACAAATGCCATGTAATTATTTACAAAATTCCAGAGAGGTGTGCTGGCAGTACCTCCTTTCATCACACAGCCATGTAGCATAAAACTAATTTTGTCTCACTGGCCATTTGTTGGTTTATCCACATGTCTGCTTCTCTTTCTTACTCACTCACACACACTCACCGACCTTTTGTGTCAGCCTAGGGTTCCTGCTCCCCCACACACAACACCCTGTACAAGTGATGATAACTGTGTCATATGCTGTTTTGTATCTTTTGAATTCAGGATTACCTAAGCTTTGTGTCTGATGTTCAGGGTGCATAGCAGACTTAGTGCTTAGTATAGCAATACAATACAATGTATTGATTGGATTACCAAAGATTCACCCAAATGCATAATGTCACTGATAGATGCTTTTTGAGATTGATCTTGTTTTTGCTGGGCATCGCCCTGCACATGCTCAGTATAGCAAAACAAGTACTTAGTTTATTTCCTACACCTCGCTTCTTCTGTTTTCTATACCTCACATCTTCTGTTTTGGACAAGAGGGTGGTAATACTCTGTTCCTTATGTAATATTTATTTTGTTTTATTTACTAATATCATGGCATTTAGGAATATTATCTCCTAGGTGTTCTGGGTATTGGTATGCAGTGCTGCATTATGCACACATCATGTGGGTTCACTTTTCTGGTCTTCAGATGCAGATCACTTGTAGTTTTAAACTGTGTATCGGGTAAGACTGTATTATCTAATATATACGTATACCATATTTGAGCATTTGAAATGTAATTTTCTTATCCGGTCTCTCGGTATGAATTTAAGGTTTTTACTGTGTGAAATATTTCATGGCATCTACGTACGTGAGCTGTTACACTCATGTTCAATCTTAATCCGGTAACTCTGGAGATCATCTTACTATCTACACTTATTCTGTGCCCTGAAAACTTTAATCCTAGTCAGGTAACTGCAAACCAGGCATACATAATCAGCTGTTGCCCACGCTGACTGCACAAGAGAGTCGAATGCAGGCCAAGCAAGAAACGAGACTAGCAGAAGTTCCTATGTCTTGCCTTACTTCGGACTGATTTGCATCTGCACATTGCCTAGTTCAGGAAAACATAGTTTTCTGTACCTCAGTTTTTCTTGCCGACACTTTGCTGACCAACAGGTTATTTTGTATGCCTCTTGTGTGTTACTACCCTTTCTGGACCTTTATTCTCCAGGTAGATTTTCTTTTTCTTCTATGTTCCTATGTTCTTCTATGTTCCTAGGTTCTTCTATGTTCCTATGTTCCTATGCTAATGTTATACTTAAGAATTCCTGATAGACAAAAGAAAAAAGGAGGTGATGTGGCTATAGTTTACTCTAACCATCTAACCTTCTCAAGTCCTATACCCACTCCCTCCTTCTCACCTGCTGAACTCCTGATGGCTAACTTTAAACATAATGATTATACTATTATCACCGTTGTAGCTATTTACATTCCACCAGGTGATAACCTTACCCTGCTAGAGAGCATTCTCTCCTACCTTTCTCTAAACTTTCACAATGAAACCATCCTTCTTGGGGATGTAAATATCAACTGGCGAATCTTACAGGAACCTAACTCTACCTCCTTCATCAACTTGTATGGCTTTGTGCAACTTATCTCTACTCCTACCCATTCTAACAAAGCTCATATTTCCAGTTCTTTCATAGACTGGATTTTAGTCTCAGACCCAAACAATTATCATGATCCTACAACCCTACCTGACTCCCTAAGCGACCACTCCCCTGTGAAAGTTCTCAGATACACACCTCATTTCACCAAGCCCCACAGATACATAACCTGTCGTAAACTTACCTCCTTCTGCCCTGTCACCTTTAATGCTCTTCTCTCTAAAATCAACTGGTCACAACTAACTCTCCTCCCTCTCGACGATGCTGTCCACTCATTTAACTCAACCTTTATTAATATCCTAAACTCACTTGCTCCTCTTCGCACTGTCAGAATCAAATCCAATATATCACCATGGTTAACTAAAGCTGCCTGCACTCTAATAAATACCAGAGACAAAATGTGGAAAATGTGGGTAAAAACTAAGCTCCCAACCCATTTAAAAAAATATAAAGAACTCAGAAATCTGGCAAAAAAAAAACACATTAACAAGGACAAAAATAACTTTTATTTTAACCCCCCTCCCCATTGCCCAAAGGTCAGACCCCCAAAAATTCTGGAACTCCATTAAACAAATCTTGAATCCTGGAAACCCCTCTTCTCCCTATCCCTGCCCAAACAATACTCCAGAAGAAACAGCTACCATATTCAATACCTATTTTATTGAATCCATATCAAAGATGATTAACTCCTTCTCCTCCACTACCAGCATAGATAAATCTCCCAAACCCTCTCCTTCTCCAAATTCTTTCTCTCTTAAATCATATTAAATCCTTACTCACTAAACTTAAACCCTGCTCCTCCTCTGCTGACCATCTGCCTCCCTATTTCCTGCAAGTAGCTGCAGACTCCATTGCTATTCCTGCATCTATCCTAATAAATCGCTCTATCTCAGAATCAAAAGTCCCTTCTATCTGGAAAGAATTCTACACCTTACCTATACACAAGGGAGGTAACTCTACTGACATTTCAAACTTCAGACCTATCGCTATCCTCTCTCCACTTTCAAAAATACTGGAAAAATGCATACATCATGCAATACCTACTACAAGAATCCTTGCTCACACCCACCCAGCATGGCTTTCACCCTAGGCACAGCATTTTGACTGCTCTAATAACCTTCACCAACACTATCTCACAAGCCAGGGATAATAATAAACTTGTTTCTTGCCTATTCCTGAACCTCTGCAAAGCCTTTGATAGAGTCTCTCACCCTCTCCTACTATCCAAACTGTCTAACCTAAACCTCTGTACCTCTACTATTACCTGGTTTACCAGCTATCTCACTGAACGCCTGCAATGTGTGAAATGGCTCTCAGCTCTATCCCCCCTTTACCAGTGAAAATGGGTGTCCCCCAAGGATCCATCCTAGGCACATTACATTTTAATATCTTCACTAATCTCCTACATACCTCCTGTCCTCTGTCATCCCTTATTCAATATGCAGATGATTCTACAGTCAGGCCCATTACGTTGTAATGCCTTCACTAATCTACTACAAACCCCCTGTCCTCTGGCACCCCTTATTCAATATGCAGATGATTCTACAGTCAGGCCCATTACTTTTTAATATCTTCACTAATCTTCTACATACCTCCTGTCCTCTGCCATCCCTTATTCAATATGCAGATGATTCTACAATCAGGCCCATTACTTTTTAATACCTTCACTAATCTCCTACATACCTCCTGCCTTCTGAAATCCCTTATTCAATATGCAGATTATTCTACAGTCAGGCCCATTTCTTTTTAATATCTTCACTAATCTCCTACATACCTCCTGTCATATGCAGATGATTCTACAGTCAGGCCCATTACGTTTTAATATATTCACTAATCTCCTACATACCTCCTGTCCTCTGTCATCCCTTATTCAATATGTTATTCAATATGCAGATGATTCCACAGTCAGGCCCATTACTTTTTAATATCTTCACTAATCTCCTACATACCTCCTGTCCTCTGTCTTCCCTTATTCAATATGCAGATGATTCTACAGTCAGGCCCATTACTTTTTAATATCTTCACTAATCTCCTACATACCTCCTGTCCTCTGTCATCCCTTATTCAATATGCAGATGATTCTACAGTCATCACCATTGCAGATTCTCCCGATAACCTTATCTCTGCTACTCAAGCATCTTTCAACTCAGTAGAATCCTGGCTCTGTGATAACCTGCTAATACTTAACCCTAAAAAAACAAAACTCCTACTCTTTCTTCCAAAAAATCTCACCCACCTTAAATCAACCTTTTCAGTACTCTCCCTTAATAACACATCAATCATAGCTGAAACTAGCACAAAACTACTAGGAGTAACAATAGATGACCAATTTAAATGTGACTTACATATAAATAACTGTATTAAAAACCCACCAAAAACTGGGCCTTCTCTATCAAAACAAAAGGTTTCTTACAAATAAAGCAAGAGTTACCCTCTCTCACTCATACCTACTACTCAGTCTATTGTATAGCTGTCAAATTCTCACTAATTTCAACTCCACACTTCTAGCAAAACAAGAATCCACCTATAACAAGGTTGCTAGATTCGCTGCCCAACAAACATAAATCTCACCATTGTCTCTTACTAAGATACTTAAACTGGCTTGAACCACCCCACTCACTCCTTCACTTCCAACTACAGATAATCCATTCAATTCTTTACCAGCAATCCTTCTGTCCTAGCCTATCCTCTTTAATCTCTCAGTACTCCCCTACCAGGTCCTTACGTAGCTCTGCCCAAAACCTATTACAAATATACAAAGCTAAAACTAAATTTGGATCTAATCTCTATAGCTCCAATCCTTCTATAGCATGGAATAAACTGCCACTAGAAATCAGGTCTCTTACACAAACTAATCAATTCAAAATTGCAACCAAAGAATACCTAAAAGCACACTGGTCCTGCCATTGTTATCATCCTCTGTAAAGTACATTCATTCCACTAGCTAAACTCTACCTAACTTTTCACTACCAGTATGTCCTCTTATACCTCCAGTGATGAACTATAACCTTTGTATACTATTTTACCTTTACATCTACAGATCTCATTTCCTCTTCTGATCTCATTTAATTATTAGATACATCTACGGTTACCTATAATTATTGCTGCTTTTTATGAATTATTGTCTTATATTGTTTAATGCTTACATTTCAAACAATGTAGCTGCTGAACTAATTACCTCTGTATTTAACTAATGTACTTTCATTGTAACTACTGTGAAATTCTAATGCTTTTAATGACCTGTATACTGTGGAGCTTTTCTCCCTGGAACTCCGCTGAAAAAGGGCTATTCAGCTCAGTCGGACCATCCTGGTCAACAAATGTAAAATAAATAAAATAAAATAAATAATAAATCTGCATTTGTGATATTGAACTGCTAATTGCACCTTTGACTTATATTGGTCTTAAAAAGTTAGACAGTTGGCAGCATCAAAATTTCCCAACTTTATTGTGAATGATCTTGTGAAGGTTATGAAGTCTGAAACTGCACTGTGTAGACCTACTACTTACTATTGGGCACATATAAGTCAAATAAGTTTCTGCTGTCACATGTTAAGTTCATTTCTGTAAAAATCTCCCGCCTTTTGCTTACACTACCAAGTAACAAAATGCAAGGATATGCCACTCATTCATATTATGACACAATACACTCCAGGTTCAATACTTATCTTGTAAATGCTGCAGTTGCAACAGTTTTAGTTCAGGACTGACTGTGTGATGCAAGCAGTGCAGTTTGTGAGAGTTAACTGGCATCAATGTTACTATATGCCTGTGAATATTTAAGTTCATTCTTCTGTAAAAAATCTCTTTTGCTTACACTACCAAGTAACAAAATGCAAGGATATGCCACTCATTCATATTATGACACAATACACTCCAGGTTCAATACTTATCTTGTAAATGCTGCAGTTGCAACAGTTTTAGTTCAGGACTGACTGTGTGATGCAAGCAGTGCACAGCCAATATGTGGGGAGGTAAAGTTTGTGAGAGTTAACTGGCATCAATGTTACTATATGCATGTGCATAGGAGGAAGGTTTTAGTTCCTTAGGTGGTGAGTGAGTGTGCTATGTGTTGTCTCTTAGCCAATGCGAGGGTATATTAAGCATGCCTACATCTACCTACACCCACAGCAGCTGCTTAGCTGCTGGTTCACCCTCTGACCCCTCATCTGTGTGTGGCTGTGGTGACCTTGGCAATGGTGGTGGGATGTGTGCTCCTTCCCCTTGTTGATTCCGCTGAAGCTGTTTTCTCAGGATGATGTTGTGTAACATGGCACATACTGTGAATATTTTACCACATGTCCATGGACTGTACTGCAGGGCTCTCCCCAGATGTAGCTAGGCACTGAGACCATGACATCAGCAGTCCAAACACATGCTCTATGATATTTCTGGTTTGAGAATGTGCCTCATTATGGTGTTTTTCAGCGGGTTTGTGTGTGCATTTCTGATGGGTATCATCAGCCATGGTTCTAGTGCATAACCTACATTCCTCAGTAAATGATCCTGTGGGATATCACCCCAATGAACATCTGATACAGTTGGGAGGTATGCCAGATATGTGAGTCATGCTAACTGCCAGGGTTGCCAGCAGACATGCTCAAGATAATTCCCTTGGCATTACATATAACTTGGCAGTTAATAGAGTGGAAGTCCTTACTATTTATGTAAATCCTTCCCTGTTCCCTGGGTTGTGCCTTAATTTCAACATGTGTGGAGTCTATGGAACCCAGTACTTCAAGGTACTATGCAACAGGGTAGAACTCCTGCACATTTCTAGCCCTATCCTCAGAAGTACGGGGAAAATATATGTGGTCACTGGCAAGTTAGAGAATAGCATTCAGGAATTGATGGAGGATCCTGGATGCTGATGCCTGTGTCCTCTGTTGGTTTCTGAAAGGTACCTCTAGGTAAGATTCTAAGTGCTACACATACCTTTGTCTCCACTGAGATAGGTTCCCCTCGTTTTGCCCTGGCTCTGAGTAGAGGACGATAGAAGTTGCAGTGTTCTTGTAGTGTCTCTATCCACTCTGTAGTGCTCTACAATTTCCACATCATGTAGGTTGTGATAAGTTACCTGGGGTCTGAAAGCTCTTTTCCTTCTTGGCCTTGGTCTATTAGCAGCAGCAGCAGCAGCATTGATGTCAGCTTGTTGCACATACACATGAATTAAAGCAACAGCAGCCCCTAACATTGTTTCTGTGCAGACTCCTTTCTGTGGCTCTATTCCAATAGTTTTTAGAATTTGCAGGGAAAACCAGCATTGAGTCTACACGGTTCCTTTATAGCTTGTTGAATAGCTCATCCATCTTGGATTAGTTGATTAGCATACAATTCAGCTGCTTATACTGTAAGTAGCATGCCATGGTGTTTACCTTGTTTGCACGCCTCTACACACCATGTAGAGCCGCTTACTGAATCTAAAACAGTGTGCTACTGTTTGCCCGCCGTGTGGCGTGCACATAGTGTAAATGGACTGTCTAAGCTTTATTGAACATGGCTACTTGTTTAGTTCAAGCATTGTCTTCGCTTTTTGGTATGTGAGTTTTTGTCTTTTGAGTTTCTCATTTCTTTTAACCCAGCGGATTTACTGGTGTACCGAATATGTTGATAATAATGTACACAGCACTCATTTATTAATGCTTAGCATTTCTAGTTTCAGTCTGATTATTGATAAGGTTGTGATGAACTGTGAGAGGGAAACTGTTCAATTTAGAAAAAAATGTTGAAACAAAGTATCTTTGTGTCAGTTATGGGAAAAAATAGTCAGTATTAGGTACAGACTGATGATTCAAAAATTTCCTGAGATTGTGTTAGTTTATTATGGAATTTGTACCCAGGCAGTTATCACAGTACTGAAAATTCTACAAGCCAATAAAAGTAAAAGAAAACTGAAGAATACTACTGAATAGGTGATAAGCATACTCAACACATAAATTAAATTGTTCTGAAAGTCAGGGAAAAAGAACAACACCATAATAGGAAAAATTACATGGAACTGTAAGAGTAAAAAAGAAACTTTTAGGGCAGACAGTATCAGATGTCTAGGCAAAGATTTTTATTATCAAGTTCCATAATACTAATGTAAGTTCTTACAAAATAGTCCATTGTCCATTGTTTTTCAGTACATTTCTCAGCTTGTTTAACAGCAGCTCAATATGGAATCATATATGGACCATATCTGCTCTTTCTTTGTTTTGAAACTCTTGGTACCCCACCTTTTCTATATTGACTAGCTGTGCTCAGTTTGTCATGATTATAACCCTGCTGGACAACTATGTTGTTCATTTCCTACACATGAGACTTAAACACGAGATCCTCACCTGTGTTCCTAGGCATCTTTAAAAAAATGTACACAATGTACATAGACTGGTAGAACCCTGTAGCAGTTAGTCCTTTGTCTGTTTAGTATAGTATGTAGCTCGCTAGTGCATCTAGAAATCTCCATGTTGAAGTATTGAATCTTGTTAAACTAGAATTTTAAGTGAATGATAACTCTGCCCTAAAGTGTTCCATCTTTTATACATATCAGCTCAGCTTCTCATAAAACCATCCACAAAAAGAAAACATCAGCAATAAATCTGCAGTAATGATTAATGCTTAAACTCAGTGGTGCTGTGCAGTCCTTTCCTTTTTAAAAACCTATAGTGGTCCATATGTTTGTCACATGTTTCTGAGCAAATGTATTACCTGTGAAATCAAAAATGTTACAAATCTACCTCACACAAGGTACTGCCTCAGTCCTGTTACTAGAATTATACAATCCAGAATATTTATAGGTAGTTAATAGAGTTACAGACAAAGGGACCAATGAGGAGCCTAACCAAACTCCCAGGTGTCCAAAAGCACTGTCCAGTTAAGCGACTTGCTCAAGTTCACAAAATAGGCAAATGAGGGCTGAGAGAATCAAACTCTGTACCACAGAAACTACATCTCACAGATGTAACAGTAAGCACCAACTGCCACATCTTTTTCTGAGAACCTCAACACACTGGATATGAGGTATAACTAATAGTTTTTAACATCTCAAATGACAAAAAGCAATACATGACCATTTGCCTCTACATTAATACATTAGAAAATCATTATTGTTAATATAAGTAGGTGTTAGAGGTACATACTTGAAAGAGACTGTCTAATTATATTACAATTGCCTTGAAACAATAAGCTCTGGGGTAGATTGCTTAATCATTTGTAGATTCTAGGCAATCCATAACTGTAAGAATATCTTAGATGATCAACATGAAAAAAGAATAAGGCTAAAGGCTGCTCTTACCATGGCATAATAAATTACACAATACATTGCTAACCTGTTTCTGTAATGCTTTGTTATGCAATGGTGAGATAGCATAGCTGTTTAAGCAACCATTCTTTACTCCCAGTAGTGTTACTAGACACAGATGCATTTTCTTGTGCTTAAATTACACTGATATCTTATAAAGATTGCATGAAATAGTACTCATCCAGTTGCCAAAAATCATTTTGCTTGCAAACAATGGCACTTGCCACACAGCTGGCATTAGCTTGGCATAGCATACCAATGGATATTTTTATGTAAGGAAGAGACTAATACATTCTTTTCTAAACATACAAGAGAACAGGTAGCTGATATAGTATATTGCAAGGAATTTTGTGCACTTTACAAAAGTGTTGTCAGCACTGACAAAAAACATTATTTATTTGTTTGCACTAGGTAGTCAATCTGTTGGGCGGCCATGGTGGTGCAGTGGTTAGTATTGCCACCTCACAGCAAGAGGTTCTCTGGTTCGATCCTAGGCTGGGGTGCCTTTTGTGTGGAGTCTGCATGTCTTCCCTGTGGTTGCGTGGGTTTCCTCCGGGTGCACCGGTTTCCTCCCACATCCCAAAGACATGCTGTAGGTGGATTGGACACTCTAAATTGGCCCTAGGTGTGAGTGTGTGCGTTTGTGTTCTTTCTGTGGAAGGTTGGGCGCCGGGCTGACAACTCAACACCATAAAACTCCACTGCCAATCATGAGCGGACAAGGTGATCCGCTGTGGCGACCCTTAACCGGGAAAAGCCGAAAGAAGAAGAAGGTAGTCAATCTGTATTTGTTTGTTTGCTTGTTTGTTCAGTTGCTCATTTTTATTTTATTTATTTATTTATTTATTTATTTATTTATTTATTTATTTATTGTCTTTATTTTACATTTCTTTACCACGGTACTAATCTGATCGCAGCTGACCATTTGCAGGTACTACCAAGGTGAAATAATTCACAAAAAAGAAGTGTAACAGAAAGGCAGTAACTTCTACATATCAAAAACAGAACAGAAAGTAGCAATAAATAACAACAATGTACATTACTAATGAATAGCTTTAGCAACAATTATGAGAGAAATGCACATTTTACAATTTTACATGCTAATATTTCAGGTTTACATCATTGTGGAAATGCTGTAGGGTAATACGAGTCAGGCTGCAGGAGGTGAAGTTAAAATGTATTAGTCATTAAGAGAATAAGGCAAGAGGTTGTGAATCTCTTACATGATGTGTCCTGCTGTGTTGTGAGTACAAGTTGATTTTTTTTGTGGAAAAATTTTTTAAGTTCATCTCTGAAGGTAGGAAAGAGGAATTGTAGTTCCTTTGGGAGAGTCCCAGATTTTAGGAGCAATGATGGAGAAGTAGTGGTTAGTACAGTGTAGCCTTTGTTTGCCTGATTCTGTCTGAAATTGTTGACTGGGATTTTTCATTGAAAGACCGGGATTAAAAACTTTACTACAAGGACTACTGTATATTATAGTACAATGCATTACATACGAGACAAACAGTAAATGTACATATGTACAGCATACACAACACACAAGAGGACCTGAACCTTATTTGTGACTCTAACAGAGCTTGCTAGAGAGACAGATTTGTATCCCAAAGGCTACCTCCTATGTGGAATAAACTTCCCATCTTTGTAAAACAAAGCACATCCTTCACTTTCTTCAAAAAGAGTTTAGATAAATGGATGGGGAACCATAAATTCCCTCCTGGGGTACTGTCCATGTTCCTTATGGACAGAAGCAGTTTGCAAAATGACTCATATTCACTTCTGGGGCACTGCCCATGTCCCTTATGGACATAGGCAGTCCGTAAAATGCCTCAAGGCTCCAACACCCAAAGACCCACTACCCTGATGCTACCCCATCTCATATCTGGAGAATTAAGATATAATATCCTGGGTATTATTGGCTAGGCTTGCAATGTCTCCTGTGCCACTAGCCTAGTAATCACCTATGAACCTATGAAGACAAGCAGTAAACATTAATATACAGTATGTATTAATTTGTCATATTAAAGGCATGTAATGAATTATTGCTAATTTCTAAAAAAGTTTAAATATATAACATAATGAGATCATACAGTCACTGCAGAATATCAGAACAAGTAATGCATAGTGAAAACAAAAGAAACAATCACTTGATGTAGTCAGCACTAGATAAAGAAGCAAAATGAATTGAGGTGATAGCCTAATTATGTTGAGCAGTGTTTCACAACAGCAAATATCAACAAAATGTAGTACAGAGTTTTAAGCAGAGCACAGTAATTCATGTGATGTTACAACGTTGGCTGGCGTGTAGCAGCCCATTTGTAATCAGCACTATTTTTGTAGATATGAGAGATTAATGAGGAACTGCTTTTTAATTCTGAGTTAAGGATTAGTAGCTCCAGGAAACAGCTAAACACCATGGCACAACAAAGATTAAGAACTGTAGTGAAGATATAAAACTAAAAAAAAGTAGTTTATTTTATAGGTTCATATGTTCATAGGTGTTTACTAGGCTATTGACCACAATGGCTTTTTTAAGCCTAGCCATGCATACTAAATCTCTGATAAGTTCTGGTACCCTTGATAAGTGGAAGCAGGGGTTTGGGAGATGAAATATTTACAAGCAGGGGCCTGGGAGATGAACCATTTACAGGTTGCCTATGTCCATTAGAGATATAGGTGCCAAACCAAGGATGAATTTCCTGTTCCCCATCCAAGTGTCCAAGTTACACTTGAACTGGGTTATGGAGAAACTCTGCTTCACATGGATGGGGGACCTGTTTCAATTATTTGCCTGTCTCAGTCCTTTCTGGAGAACATTTGTGTCAGTGTGTATTCAATGACAGCTCCTAATTTGCAGTTATCTGCAAATTTAGTTAACCAGAGGCCATTGACATTGGACTTGACTGTAGAGAAGTAAATACCAAAAAGGAGCTGTCCCAGGACTGATACTTGAGGGACTCCACTTGTGACTAGCCTCTTTGTAGAGGTATACTCCCCAACTCTAACTTCCTGGGTCCTGTCTGTGAGGCAGTTGGTTATCCACTGGGTGACATAAAGGTTTGTGCTTATCCTCTTGAGTTTGTCAATAATGCCCAAGTGGGGTATTGTGTCAAATGCCTTGGCTAGGTCAAGGTAGTCAGCGTGAACCATTCTGCCCACATCTATTGCTTTGGTGACCTTCGCAAAGAAGTTCACCAGGTTGAGTAGGCATGACCTGCCCTTCACAAAACCAAATTGATTCGGGTCCAGTGTTGGGAGGTTGACAATATCATTGCTGATCATTTCCATGATAATTATTTTCATGTCTTTGCATATGAAACTAGTCAGACTTATGGGTCTGTAGTTTCCAGAGTATGTAGATGGCCCACCTTTGTGCAGATGGCTAACTGTTGCTGTTTTCCATTCATGAGGCACAAAGCCTGTTTGGAGGGTACAATTAAATAGCAATTTCCAGAAGGTCTGGTAGGTCATGTTTCATGCTATTTAGAAGGCATCCTGGGACATTGTCTGGGCCCATTTGTGCAGTGTTCATAGCTTTAGACAGAGCATTAATGATCTGTTCCCTAGTGATAGCAGAGGGAGTTATATTTGATAGTAGTTTCTATGGGAAGGGTGAGGGGGAGAGAGGGGTAAATTTGGATCTGAATTTGTTGGCCAGTAGGCTTGCTATATATTCTAGTTTCTCCTTATTTAATTTCTCCAGGTCTTTAGGGTTTTGAATACCATGATGGGAATGGACCCCATTCCTAAGTCAAAATATGATTCAGCTTTATGAGATTAGTATTGTTTCAATCTTCGATGTTTGCCAGAAGTGCTCTTTGCAGTACCCACAATGTGCCCAGCAATCACTCCTTCTGCAACTCATATGGAATTACATGTATCAGTAACATATCTAAGAATGATTACATTTTGCCTGCAAATCCTGGTATTTTATGACTTTGTGTCTCTCTGTAAGTAAGACACTTGTAGTCACTAGGTATAGCGATTTCAATGATCAATGCTATGTTTGTCTTCTTTTCAGGGACTACTATATCTGGTTTTCTCACATCTATTTTTTTGAACTGCTGATAATGGGTGATCCTATGTGATATAAACATCATTTTCTGCAGTGCTTTGTGGCTGACATTTCCAATGTTTTTTTAGCTACTTCAATATTATATTTGCACAATCACCAGTGCAACAGTCTTGCCACATTATTATGCCATTCGGTATACATTTTGCCATTAGTTTATCACAACCAGCAACAAGATATGCAACTGTCTCCAATTCTGTTGTACAAAACCTACATTTGTCTGTTTCTTCCACATATTCAATGGACTTTGTATACCAATGTGTACATAGTGCATTGTCTTGGGCCACCAATATTAACTTTTTGACTTTAAATTTAATTTCGCCTCTCCTTAACCATTCCTGCGTTCAGTCCTGATCAACATGACATTGTTCCAAAAGTTTTCTGTACTTGAAACTATATTTATGCATTTTCCATATTTCTTGCTTTCTCATCTGATCTTTCACCTTATATTCTTTCTTTTGTTTTTTGGCACATTCAGTTGCTGCCTGATTTTTATCTACTTTTGGTTTGATTTCCATTCCCGCTTGACACTAATATTCTTCCACTAAACTAAGCAGGGAAGTCATCTTAGACTTAATCTCCCCATGTTTTAAAACTTTCTCTACATTTGGGTCCATGATAATTCTTTTCATGTCTTTGCATATGAAATTAGTCAGACGTATGGATCTGTAGTTTCCAGGGTATGTAGATGGCCCACCTTTGTGCAGATGGATAACTGTTGCTGTTCTCCATTCATGAGGCGCAAAACCTGTTTGGAGGATACAATTAAATAGCAATTTACAGAAGGTCTGGTAGGTCATGTTTCATGCTATTTAGAAGGCATCCTGGGATACTGTCTGGGCCCATTCATGCAGTATTCATAGCTTTAGACAGAACATTAATGATATGTTCCCTAGTGATAGCAGAGGGAGTTATATTTGATGGTAGTATCTGTGGGAAGGGTGAGTGGGAGAGAGGAGTAAATTTGGATCTGAATTTGTAGGTTTGCTATATCTTCTAGTTTGTCCTTTTTTAATTTCTCCAGGTCTTTTGGGATTCTAATACCATGATGGGAATGGACCCCATTCCTAAGTCAAACTATGATTAAACTTTATGAAATTAGTGTTGTTTCAATCTTCGATGTTTGCCAGAAGTGCTCTTCGCAGCACCCACAATGTGCCCAGTAATCACTCCTTCTGCAACTCATATGGAATTACATGTATCAGAACGATTGTAAATTCTTTTTTATATGTAAGACTCATTGCTTCTACTACAATTGGAACTGTCTGGATATCTTTCTTCTACAATGCCCTAATTTCTGCCTGCAAATCCTGGTATTTTATGACTTTGTGTCTCTCTGTAAGTAAGACACTTGTAGTCAGTAGGTATAGAAATTTCAATGATCAATGCTACTTTTGTCTTCTTTTCAGGGGCTACTGTATCTGGTTTTCTCACATCTATTTTTTTTATCTGCTAATAATAGGTGATCCGGACCTATATCAGCACAATGAAAGCACATATGTGCGACTACATAAAAGTCGATACATAATACACGAAACCTGTAAATAGCGAATGGCCACATAATCAAATTTTTTCCTAGTGAAAAAATTCATGCGGCGATTTGGAAAAAAAATAAAAATTAAAAACCATTATCAGGTGGGGGGGCTTCACCCCCAAAGAGGGGGGCTATACCCCACACACACCCCTAACTAAATATAACAGCTCTGAGATCACACTATAGCGAAGGAAAGGGCAACTCCGTGTAGTTGACCAGCTACCTCCTTGCATTGTGACATATTCATTGAATCACTTAAATGCGTTTGATGAATGTGTCGCTCTTTATGTGTTCGCTCAAATGCAGTTTTGTACTTCTAATATGGACCCAGTGATCCTATGTGATATAAACATCATCATTTTCTGCAGTGCTTTGTGGCTCACGTTTCCAATGTTATTCAGCTACTTCAGTATTATATTTGCACAATCACCAGCGCAGCAGTCTTGGCATATTATTATGCCATTCAGTATACCTTCTGCCATTTGTTTATCACAACCACCAACAAGATGTGCAACTGTTTCCAATTCTGTTGTACAAAACCTACATTTGTCTGTTTCTTCCGCATATTCAATGGACTTTGTAAACCAATGAGTACATAGTCCATTGTCTTGGGCCACCAATATTAACTTTTTTACTTTGGATTTCATTTCACCTCTCCTTAACCATTCCTGCATTCAGTCCTGATCAACATGAGGTTGTTCCAAAAGTTTTCTGTACTTGCAACTATATTTATGCATTTTTCCATATTTCTTGCCTTCTCATCTGATCTTTCACCTTATATTCTTTCTTTTGTTTTTTGGCACATTCAGTTGCTGCCTGATTTTTATCTACTTTTGGTTTGATTTCCATTTCTAATTGACACTAATATTCTTCCACTAAACTAAGCAGGGAAGTCATCTTAGACTTACTCTCCTCGTGTTTTAAAACCTTCACTATATTTGGGTCTTGTGAGGTCAGTAGATATGTATGCAGTCCTACAATTGCAGATTTATACATGTAATCAATTTCAAGAAGGCCCGTATCTCCTTCATAAACAGGAATATATTGTCTTGGTGTAGACTGACTTTTATAAAACACTTGATAAGCATGAAGCATCCTTCTTGTTTTCCTGTCCAGCAGATCCAACACCTTGTGGGGCCAGTCAATCGCTCCAAAATTGTAAGTTAGGACAGGAAGAGCAAATCAGTTTATCGTTTGGACTTTGTTCCCAAATATCAGTGCTGTTTTCATTATTAATTTTAGTCTTTTAAAATATTCCTTACTAACGTTTATTCACATTTGTTCACGTTTTATTGTTGATCCTTCATTTCCCAAATATTTATGCACTCCCTCTTACTCAGTTTCATTTATATCACATTCTTATGCCAAGTTGAAGTTTTCTTGGTGCTGTAGCTTTCCTGCTTTAAAGGTTGCTTTTGCACATTTATCAAGACCAAATGACATTCTTATATCATCTGGAAAAGTTTTGACCACTTGCAGTTGTGCTTTCAGTTCCTCAATTGATGAACTATACATTTTTAAATCATCTACAAAAAGAAGATGAGAAGTCTTTGCAATTTTTTGTCTTCTGGGAGCCAAATTGTAGCCATGACCTAATCTATTAAGTAGACAGCTTAATGGGTTAAGAGCAAGACAAAAGAGCAGTGGTGACAAAGAGGCACTCTGGAAAATCCCCCTTTGAATTTTTATCCCTGGAATAATAATTTGTCCTTTATCATGGCTTAACTGGAAAGCGGTTTTGCCACTGTTTCATGTTCACTGTAATATAATCGATCAGTGGAGGGTGCATCTTATACACCTTTTATCATCTTTTATCCATGAATGTGGGATACTGTCAAATGCTTTTTTTGTAATCTAGCCATGCCATACTTAGATTCTTCCCCTTTTTACAGTTCTCCATTATGACTTTATTTGACAACAAATGATCCTTTGTTCCATATGACTTTCTTTTAGTGCCCTTTTGTTCTATTGCCATTGTGACAATGTGAGGTATTGCTCGCTATTCCAGGAGAACTAGGGCAGTGGATGTGTAACATATGCCAGCACAGCTAGCTGGAATGTTGTAATTATATGTTATTTGAATATCAAACTGATTTGTACAGATGCTTGTGTTGAAAATGTATTTGTAAAGCTGCTTGTGTTACAAAATGTATCAACAGTGTGCCCTGCTGGGCAGAAAAGAAATGTACATGCATTATTGTAACTGTTTAAATGTATATATTACAGAGGAAGAGAAGAGGTTAATCTCAATCCACCTGACTTTGAGAAATAGTAAAAACGTTAAATTACTGGGCATAGGCCATAAATATGTTATCTCACAGTTTTGAATGCAGCCAGAGTAAAAAAGTGTGTACTAGGAAGCTTCTTGCATTGTCATTGAGATGAACTAATTGCTACTGTGAAAGAGTGGAGGTTTGAAATTGTTTTATGACTTCCAGAATCTGCAGCAGATCTTAGCAAGGCTGTGTGTGTGTGTGTGTGTGTGTGTGTGTGTGTGTGTGTGTGTGTGTGTGTGTGTGTGTGTGTGTGTGTGTGTGTTATTGACACCTATGTGATAAATCCCAACATATTCTAGCAATGGAGGGTTGCATGGGAACCAGAAGTCAGATGACTAGATGTACGTGATGTCATTCTGCACAGAAATAATGTTTTAATATTAGAGAAGACTGAAGTCTCAGAGACAGTCTGTTTCTTGGAACCTAATATAAAAGGATCCCTTCACTTACTTCATCTTGCCTTGCTCTAGTAAGTGACCAGGGATAGTAATTATCTAAATCAGTTAGGAAAATATAGCGAGATTAGTTAGGTACTGTTTTTTCTGTAACTGTGTGAATCTATTTGCCTGTGTTATTTTAATATTTCCTGTGATTGAAACTCTGGTGTTTACTGTAAATATAGTTCACATTTTGTGTTCTTTTATATTTATTATTAAATACATTTTTTTTTTCATTTTGGCTGGTATTTTAGAAAATATTTTAACCTTTGAGAATACTTATATCTACTGGTGACACTGTGGCCACTCCTGGAAGCCTTACTGCTTTGGCCAAATATTACCATTTGTATCAATATTAATTTCACTCAGTATAATTGGGGTACCCTTGCAGAGCCTTAGGTACCTGACTTTGTAGTGTCTGGTGGCAAGGATAACTACCTTATAGTTTGGGCAGAAGGGGACACAGCAGATAAATCTGTGCCAGCCTTTCCCAGTGTGTGTGTGTGTGTGTGTGTGTGTGTGTGTGTGTGTGTGTGTGTGTGTGTGTGTGTGTGTGTGTGTGTGTGAAAATTAAATATAAAAGGGTGTGTGTGCCAGCTACCTGGAGCCTGGACATAAAGCACTGGCTTCACAGAGAAAGTGGTGGTATACATGGCTTGGACACTCAGCTGAGGACTTAACTCTGCAGCTGTACCAGTGGGGAGCCCTACTGGAGACCTGGGGAGAGACAGAGAGAGAAACCCAGACCTCGGGCTGAGTGTGTTCCCTCTGTGCTATTAAGGGAAATTGTGCTTGATGCAGAGAGCTGCATCTGGAAATACTGGGTGTATTTATTTTTGTTCCAAGTGAAAGTCCCTGTCCAATTCCAGTGGTGAAGATTCAGGCACCTTGATTACTAGCCTAGAGTGGGGACATCACAGCCATGACTGAGTTTTCTTCTAAATGATATAAACTCTGTCAGCATTAATTCCAGTGCATACTTTATAGGTCATCAGAAGGCAAGTTATTAGGCTATAGTTTTTAAGATAACTTGCAGGTTCACCCTTAAGTGTACTGTTTTACTGTTGTTAACCAGGTTGATGTCTGTTCGAGGTGTGCATATAAATATTTCTTACTTAAATTTTGATATAAAGATGTTAATACTTTTAACCAAAAGTTATGTACTGCATATGGGCCTGGGGTTTTCCAATTAGGGTCTTTTCTTAACTTTATTTCTCTGGCCGTTACCTCATCCCATTCCATATCCTGTACATTTAAACTTCTTATTCTTTCTTTTACTTCTTCTATCCATTCAGCATCTTTGTTATGTTCCACAGGATCTTCATATATATTTCTCCAAAACGTATCCATTTCTTCTTTTTGGGTGGGGGGGGGTTTAAATTCCTTTTGCCTTGTTTCCCAGTTCTCTATAAAACGTTTTTTGGGTCATCAATAAATTGCTTATTTTATACTTTTCTTTTATATTTATCTGCATATCTTCTAACCTTTTCTGCCTGTGCTGATATTTGTACTTTATTATTTGTGATAGTACATGGGTGGCCATGGTGGTGCAGTGGTTAGCATTGTTGCCTCACAGCAAGAGGTTCTCTGGTTAGATCCTTGGCTGGGGTGCCTTCTGTGTGGAGTCTGCATGTCCTCCCTGTGGTCGCGTGGGTTTCCTCCAGGTGGTCCGGTTTCCTCCCACATCCCCAAGACATGCTGTAGGTAGATTGAACACTCTAAATTGGCCCTAGGTGTGAGTGTGTGTGCCTTCTATGGAAGGTTGGGTGCTGGGCTGGCAACTCAACACTGTAAAACTCCGCTACCAATCATGAGCGGACAGGTGATCCGCTGTGGCGACCCCTAACCAGGAAAAGCCGAAATAAGAAGATTTGTGATAGTGCACAATAGATCCTGATCTGTTCTGATGCTGTGCATTGCTTATATCACATCTATCTTTCTGAGTATTTTTGTTGATCTCTTCCCTTTTCTATATTCATCTAACAGTGACACTTCTTTTCTTAGTTGCTTTTTGATTCTGCCATGATGCCATTTGATTTCTTTCCCCTTCTTTCCCTTACTTCCCTGTGTTTTTGTGGTACTTTATCTGTTATTAATTTAACTGCACAGTAATATATCCTATTTACTTCTGTTATATCACATGAATCTCTATGAACAGTCCTAATTACTGTGTTCATTTGGTTTAATAAACTTCTAACTTTTTGGATTGTATTGACTTTCTGTAGTCTACTTTATTCATTCATCTTAATATGTCTGTCCCTCTCTATTAAATAAAGCAACTCTTCTCTTAGATCATTTCTTCTAAACTGAGGGCACATTCTTTGTTCTCCATTTCCTGTGGGCATTATACAGAATGTTCCAGAGCATCTTCCTGTGTCACATTCTCTTCAGTTTCATCCTGTGTCATCTATTGCTCTTTCATATGGGAACTCACTGATCTATTACTCCACAACATTGCCTGTGTCAGAGTTGCCACCGTTTCATGTCCCTTCCCTTGCTGTGCAACTCCAACTGAACTTTTGTACTGGTTTTATATGGAAGGCTCCAAAGTATCTTCATATGACAACTGATCAGATGTCTCCTGCTCCACTGGTTTCTCCTTACTTTGGGGATCCATTGCTCTATCCTGCTATGATGTTATCAGAGTTAGATTTTCTATACAAAATCCTTCACTTTGCAGGTAATCCATAACCTCAGTTTCTATTTATTTAGCTTCTCCATTTCTACTTTTCCTATTTGTTTTCTTATTTTTTGTGTTGTAAAATGTTCCATATCTGGATGCCTTTTCCTGTATTTCTCTTCAAGTATCTTTGGTGCTGCTCTTTTTGAATTGATTAGTTTTATTTGTCCCTTGCATAAATATTGCACCATATTAAATTTATTTTTCTTTCCCATGTCTGTATTTTTTCTTCAGATGTCTCCTGTACCTCCTGTTTCTCATTACTTGGGGATTCATTGTCCCATCATGCTGTGATTTAACCTGTGTTAGACTTTCTACACTAAATCCCTCACTTTGTAGGTATTCCATAACTTCAGCTTCTATTTATTTTTTTTTAACTTTTACTTTACTAATCTTCTGTTCTACATTCCCTTTTTGTGATCTTGTGTGTGTGTGTGTGTGTGTGTGTGTGTGTGTGTGTGTGTGTGTGTGTGTGTGTGTGTGTGTGTGTGTGTGTGTGTGCGTGTGTTATAGTTGAATATCTGAGTTGTACAACGACAACAAAGCAGCTGTATTTACTGGATACAGGTGTTGACTGCAAAGGAAAATAAATGCAAATGAAAATAATTGAATACTCTTTGCTCAGTCTTCCTTCTAGTTGCAGTACTTTGCCCCTTCTACTGATCATCATCCCCATCCTGGCCAATTGGCCTATTTCTTCTCCATCACCAGGATGAAGGTTGACTAGGAGTGAGCATCATTCAGACATTCATCAGGAGTGCTTCATATTTTTATTGGTTCCTTAACCAAAACAAAGGGTAAAGTGCCCTAAAGTCCAACCAATAAACCACACATGAAAGGCACTGGTAAGACAGTTCAGACCACAGTCCAAAGAATATTTATTGAATGTACAAAAAGCACACTGACACACAAAGTAATTGCACATCTTGTACATTCAATAAATATTCCTTGGACTGTGGTCTGAACTGTCATACCAGTGCCTTTCATTTGTGGTTTATTTTATTGGTTCCTTCCCAGTCTAATTGCATGCACTAGGTGAGGCACTGGGAAAAGGCATTCAATAAGCCATCTATGGAGGCTACCCACTAACTTCTACAAAGGGCTTCCCCCCAGTCACCCTGCCCCTCTTCTGACAACATGAAAGGTGGTCTTCAAGCTACCTAGTATGTTCCAAGCATATTCAACCTTTTTATCCCCACATGAATGGTGAGTGGGCCACTAATCCAAACCTCAGTCAACTGGGTTACAGTCAGGGCTCAATTCCTTTCATTCTAGATTTACAGATTTACTGTGATATTTGTCAAGCAAATTGTAATACATTACTGTGAATATTGCTTGTGTGAAACAAAGTTGAAATACGTTTACTGTGGCCATTATTTTATCACAGTCATATGTCTTATGTGCATATAGTCAAAAAGTGGCTACAACTATGAGGTGGAAATAAAGACATCTAGATTAAATTTTGATTCTTTTCTTATTTAAGCAACCATTAATATGGTTTTGTAGTACTGGTGTGCATTGTGTAAAATGTTAATACATTAATGGGGTTACTATGTGTTTATGTAAAACAAACTTGAATTAGATTAGCGCAGTCATTATTTTTTATCACAATTAGATGTCTAAGGTGTACTTTTAAAGTGGCTATAACTATTATGTGTGGTTGGGGAACTGTAGAGGAAAGTAACTTGTTCTCTTGTCATCTGCTAATTTTAAACAGTCATTAATCTGCCTTTTCAAGACAAGTATGCATTTGCATGAAATAATTTGAAATATTTTACTAGGCCTATTAAGTGTTTTTGTGAGACAAACTTTCAATACAGCACTGTGGCCATTATTTCTATCACAACTGAAAGTCTAAGTATATTCAGTCAACAAAGAGGCTATAAGTGTTGGGTGGCAGCTCTGGTCTATCTGTAGAGGAAAGTACCTTACCTTCTTGTCACATGCTCATTTTAAACATTAGCTAAACTGGTTATGCAAGAATAGTCTGCACTTATGTGAAGTAAGCTGAAATAATTTACTGTGACTGTGTTTGTGTGAAACAACCTGAAATACATTCCTGTTGCTATTATTTTTATCATAATCCAACAGGTTCAAATGCAGAGTTCATTAGCTGGCTGTGGTGGATTCTATAACCATCTGGATATACCAGGCTGATATAAGTATGCTTCTTTGCACTTGATCTGTTTCAATGATAGTTAACAAAACTGTACTTCATTTTTTTATTTCCATCATTGAATTTTGCTGGTCTCTGTCTGCATTTTATACCCAAGGTATAAGCTACTGGTCAACACCTCTTTTTGTTCATCTGACTGCCTGAGGGTCTATCTTGTCTTGTATACTACTGCTATAGTTACATTTCTGTAAAAGTGTGCTCAGTTGCAGAGCGGACTAGCTGGCTGCAGTGGATTCTATAACCATCTGGATATACCAAGCTGGTATAAATATAATTTTGTTTGTGCTTGATCTGTTTCAATGATAGTTAACAAAACTGTACTGCATTTTTTTAGTTGCTTCATTGAATTTTGCTGGTCCCTGTCTGTGCTTTACACCCAAGGTATAAGCTACTGGTCAACACTTCTCTTTGTTTATCTGATTGCCTGAGGGTCTAGCTTGTCTTGTATACTACTACTATACAGAGTTACATATCTGTGAAATTGTGCCCAGTTGCAGAGCTGTTTAGCTGGCTGTGGTGGATTCTATAATCATCTGGATATATCAAGCTGATATAAGTATACTTTTTTGTATTTGATCTGTTTCAGTAATAGTTAACAAAACTGTGCTGCGTTTTTTTTTATTTGCTTCATTGAATTCTACTGGTCCCTGCCTGCATTTTGTTTGTTTTTCCCACCTTCCCAAGTGTTGTTCAATTCTTAAACTTGGTGGCTTTGGACTTGCCTGTCCCTGTTTCATTTTGCACACTCCTCCCAGTCCCATCTCATTTGCTTACTCAACTGAGTATAGTGAGATCATTTGGGAAGGACTACCCCTTGCTTCTTTGATTTTGGACACTCCTCCCAATCAAATTTCATCAGCTCAGTCTACTATCTACAGCAATAGCATTTGGGAAGGCCAATCCTCCTTAGTTTCTTAATCTTTAATTATCTTCTGATTCCTCCCTCTTCACTAAAAAAAGAAAAAAGAAAAAAAATTATACTTTACTCAACTGCTTTTACTGTAATTGTGTTCTTCCTACTTTATTACCTTATTTTGCTTTGCTGCGTGCTCTTAAGCGTTCAAGTGCTTTTATTTTGATGCATTTATTACTGCTTGTTGGTACCCTGATTACATTTAGCTGTTACACTAAGCATCTTGGTTTTGTTTTTAGCACTTGGACTTCAGGCCAGTTACTTTACACTTAAGAAAGTTTTTGTGGTCTACACTCTTGTGGACAAACCCTTATCAAAACCCTCTCTCCATAAGTCTGCCCAAGTATTCAGAACACTATGTCTGGACAATTCCCTTCAGTTTCTCCTACCAGCCCGGTCAACATGGGCATACTGAGACAGTGTAGCAGCTGCCTCATGTTCAATGACAGCTCTGTTCTCCTAGCACATAATTCTTCTACTTGTGAGAAATGCATCTACATCAGTAACCTGGAACCCATGCTCTCTCACACCACGGTCAGTCATCCTGACAAAGAGGATATTGCCAGCACAAACACCACACTACTCACATCACATAGCCAAGTAAAACACACACCCACCTATGCAGATGTCCTCAATGAAAACTTACAAAAAAAGCAGAGACCTCCAAAACACACTCACAAACAATCCACACATAACACCAAACACATCACACACAGCAGACAACACACCAGTGTCTCACAAATGCAGCCCATAAGGCATAACAATAAACTAGCACAGCCCATAAGGCACAACAATAAACCAAACATACTAGTCATTGGTGACTCAGTTGTGAGACACACCGATGTCCCCCTCACCAGGCTTGACAAGGAGAAGTTTACGGTCAGTTGTCGGTCAGGTGCCAGAATCTGCCACATCACACACACACACACACACACACACACACACACACACACACACACACACACACACACTTAACTCTCTCCATAATAGGTACAAGTATGACTCTGTCATTGTCTATACTGGAAAATATTAAGATAAATCCAAACACCCTAATACTGGGTGATTTTAACTACCCTGCCATTAACTGGGAAAACTACTCATGTACCAACACCTTTGCCCAACTGTTTTTGGAATTCATAAATTCCAATGCCTTGGATCAACTAATCCATAGTCCCACCAGGTGCTCGAATATCCTAGACCTGGTCATTACCAATATGGGAAATCGATGCTCCACACCTATGGTCACCCCCTCATTAGTCAGGTCTGACCATAAGATAATCACCCTTAACATCCACATCCCACCCCCACCCCCCAGTAATGAAACCTCCATAAAAAACTTCTCCAAAGCCAACTTCATGCTACTCAAGTCAGAAGTGACAAACTTCATGACACCCATGCAGACAGGAACTGAAAACTGCTGAATCCTACACTAAAGCACTGTACGAGCACATCCACTCATGCATGAATCGTGCCATCCCAAATAGAACCAAGATGCTCTCATCCAAAAAAAGAAAGCCAATCTGGTGGTCCCCTGCCATAAACAAACTTTTCAACAAAAGGAAGAAACTGTTGCAGAAAAGAGGAAAATCTCAGCAGGCAAAAAAGTTCCTTACCAGCCTTAGTAAGAAACTGAGATCCCTCATAAAATCCTCCAAAGCTAATTATGAAAATAAAATTGCCAAAGATTCCAAAGACAACCACAAGGCATTCTATAACTATGTCAAGAATCTAAATGGCAATGCTCAGATCTGCTCTGAGCTAAAACAGAATGGCATTAAATATACTGATCCCAAGGATATTGCCAATATCCTGACAGATCGATTCAGTGCCAACTTCACCCCCCTCTCACCTCCTAAATGGCCCATCTCAATACCGGAAGATTGCCAAATTCTGGTAATAATGGCCACACAGGTAAAAAACACACTCTCCAAAGCTAAGAATACAGCATCCATGGGACCAGATGACATCCCGGGCTGTGTACTACATGAACTACAATATGAACTGGCACCTCACCTAAGTGTCATGTTTAATCATAGCCTCACCTCAGGTTTCGTGCCCACTGAGTGGCGCAGAACTACAATTAAACCACTCCACAAGGGGGGATCCACCTTGGATCCCAGAAACTACCATCCCATCAGTCTGACAAGCCTTATCTGCAAGGCCATGGAGCGTATTATCATGGAACTGATAAACAAAGACATTGGCAACCTTCAAACACTGGACCCCAACCAGTTTGGGTTCATGAAGGGCCGATCTTGTCTCCTGAACCTGATTGACTTCTTCGAATCAGTCTCCAGAGCCATGGACAAGGGTAAGGCAGTCCACACAGCCTATCTAGACTTTGCCAAGGCCTTTGACACCATCCCCCACTCTGGAATCATAGATAAACTTACGAAGCTGGGCATTAATCCCTACATCACCCAATGGGTTGCCAACTGGCTTACTGATAGAACCCACACTGTAAAAGTAGCCGACTCCAAATCCAGCTCTAGACAAGTGACAAGTGGAGTACCTCAGGGTTCAGTCCTGGGACCGCTCTTGTTTGGCACCTACTTCTCTGAAGTATAGGCCAACACTAAGGGACTCTGGATAACAAAGTTCGTAGATGACTGCAAACTGGGAGCCATTATTAAATCCCCAAATGATGTGGATACTCTACAAAAGGGCCTTACAGAAACAGATGCTTGGTGCCAGAGCCATGGGCTCAAGCTCAATGTCAAGAAATGTATAGTTATCCCCTTTGGGAAAAAACATGTATCCGTGAATTACCATATAGGTGGCAGTACACTAAACACCAAAAGTGTGATAAGAGACTTAGGGACACAGGTGGACAGTGGTCTCACCTTCGATAACCACATCACCACAACAGTCAGGAAATCCTTCTATGTGGCACACCTCATCACTAAGGGCTTTTCATCCAGAAAAAAGGAGGTCATTGTCCCACTGTACTCATCCCTCATTAGACCCATTATAGAATACAACACCCTGTTTGGTATGTACCTCTCAAGACATCTGCAACAACTAGAAAGGCGGCAGAAATACCTCACTAAAAGAATCACAGGCCTAAAGCAGATGCCCTACGCTGACTGCCTTAAAAAACTCCAACTATACTCTGTCGCATATCGTCTACTCAGAGGCGATCTCTGCTTAACATACAAGGCCATGTCAAACCCAGAGCTGCTGGACATGCTACACTTAAAGAAATCCCAATCCCTCAGAGCCACATGCTCCAGGGATCTAAACCTTGTCATCACAATAAACAAAACATGCTGGAGGGATAGGTTCCTTACCCAGAGACTCCCCAGACTCTGGAATAGACTGCCCATACATGTCAAGCAGAGTGCCTCTTTGGTCGTCTTCAAAAGGAACCTTGACGATTGGATGGGAGAAAGGAAATTCACCCTGGGGATCACATCAGTCACCCTGCTAGACAGGGGTCCAGGGAAGTAAATAGTGTGGGAAAAAATAGCCAGATAATTGTTATGGCTGGGCTTGTATAGACCCTAGGGCTGATAGCCTAGTACCAACCTATGAACCTATGAATCTATGGTGTGAATGAATTGAGACGTACCTCGCTGGACTATATGAGGACAGACATGATTAAGCTCTCAGAGTATGCATCCAAGGCAGGTATGACCCTAGCCCTAAGCAGCATCCTACCTTCACCAAGAATGATTCCACAATACCAACAAAAAATAATTTACTTCAACAACTGGCTTAGTTTCTGGTGTAATTCCAAGGGGATCCAATATCTTTCTGCCTGGGATGACATGGATGACAGGCCTCAATGCTTTGCCAGAGATGGCCTCCACCTGTCACCCCTGGGATTCTGGATCCTGGCCAAGCCTCTTGCCTCCCCCATTGTGCCTTTTTAGGCAATTTCCCAAAGACAAACCTTCCAACATAAAAGATCTGCCAAAAAGTAAATTGAAGGTCATGCTGCTTAACTCTAGGAGCCTTAACCTGAAAATGCACTCACTGGAATCTCTCCTTGCAATGGAAGATACCGATATCTGTGTGGTCACTGAAACTTGGTTCTGGGCTGTAGAGAGCACCCATGCCTTACCAGGCTATACATCATTCCACACATTCCAACCCCAAAATGAGGTTGGGAAGACTAAGGGTGGTGGAGTCTCTGTCTTCATTAGGGATAGGCACACCTCTACACTGGTTTGTCAGCATGATGAACTGGAACTACTCCAGGTGCAACTGACAGTTGGCAAGACACCCATCCATGTTATAGGCAGCTATAGGCCCATCTCCATGACTCAGGACACCCACTCCTCCTTTCTGGATCTACTTGACTCCATCAAGGTAGCCCCTAACACCCTGATCCTTGGTGACTTCAACTACCCCACCATAGACTGGGTGAACAATTCCTGCACTAATGTGCTCACCCAACGATTCCTTGACTTCATCAACTCTAATGCATTAGACCAGCTCATCTCATCCCCCACAAGGGGAGATAACATTCTGGACTTGGTTCTCACCAACACAGGTGACCACTGCACCACTCCCATAGTATGTTCTTCCCTGGTGAGATCAGATCATCAGTCTGTCTCATTCTAAGTTTTTATCCCACCCAACCTCCCCCAGTCATAACCAGACTAAAAGCCTTCTCAAAAGCTGACTACAACCTCCTAAGGGAGGGTATTAGTAGCTTCACACCACGCCCCCCTCACAGAATGCAGGCAACTATGCTGCACAGTATGCCAGTGCAGCATACAAGCACCTGTACAACTGCATGGACTCAGCCATACTCAACAGAACTAAAACCTGCTTCTCAACTAAACACAAACCCGTCTAGTGAACATCCTCTGTCATAGGCTTTACAACCATCTATGTGAAGTAGAGTTCCTCCCTAACCCAATTCAAGTACAACTTGGACAATTGGATGGGAAACCGGAAATTCATCCCACGTTTGGCACATATGTCTCTAATGGATACAGGTAACCCATAAGTGGTTCATCTCCCAGACCCATGCTTACACTTATCAAGGGTATCAGAACTTGTCAGAGATTTGGGATGCATGGCTATGCTTAAAAAGTCCCTTGTGGTTGTTAGCCTAGTAAACACCTATGAACCTATGAAGCTATGAAGAAACTGCTTTCCAAGGGTAAAAAGGAACACATTCCAAATTGGAATCTCCCTCCTTAGCCTCAAGAAGCAAATTAGATCACTAGTGAAAAATCTCCAATGCCAATTATGAATTGAAACTAGTCTCAAAAACAAAGGGGAACCACAAAGCTTTCTTCAGTTATGTTGGAAACCTCCATGATAAAGCCCAGGTTTGCTCCAAATTAATACTTAATAGTATCACTTACACTGATCCTGTTCACTTAGCCAACTTGCTAGCAGATAGGTTCAGTGCAAACATCACCCTTCTGTCCCCCCCAAGGCCTTTTTGACATCCCAGATACTTGTCCCACACCTCACATCTCCATAGATCAAATGTTAAAAGCCCTATCCAAGGCAAAGAACACAGCTTCCATTAAACCTAATAGTATCCCAGGCTGTATTGTGCACCATCTCCAGCAAGAACTAGCTTCATCATTGAGCACCCTATTCAACCACACCCTAAGTACAGGCTTCATTTCAGCAGAGTGGAGAACTGCCATTGTTATCCCTTTGCACAAAGGTAGTGCTACTACTGACCTTGGAAACTATCATCCCATTAGCTTGACAAGTTTGATTTGTAAAGCCATGGAGCATATTATTATAGATCTCATAAACAAGGACATAGGCAATCTCCAAGCACTTGACCCCACCCAGTTCGGAATTGTCAAGGGTAAAGCTTGCCTGTTGAACCTGGTTGACTTCTTTGAGACTATCACCAAGGCCCTGGATGAGGGAAAGTCAGTTCATACAGCTTACCTTGACCAAGGCCTTTGACATACTCCCCCCACTCAGGCATCATCAAAAAGCTAACACAACTTGGCGTAAATCCCTATCTCATCAGGTGGGTGGCCAACTGGCTCACTGATAGGACCCACAAGGTCAAAATAGGCTCCTCCACCTCCAAAAGTAGACCTGTCACTAGTGGTGTTCCCTAGGGATCTGTCCTGGGACACCTGCTGTTTGGCATTTACTTTTCAGAGGTCCAGGCAAAGACAAAAGGCCTGTGGCTGACCAAGTTTGGGGATGACTGTAAGTCAGGTGTTGTCACTGACTCCCTGAATAATGTTAACATACTACAAGAGGGTCTCACAGCAAAAAATGACTGGTGCCAAAGTCATAGCCTTAAGTTAAACACAAAAAATGTATTATTATAGCATTTGGCAAAAACATGGACCCTACCAATTACCACATCAATGGCAACCCCCTAAGCACACAACCTGTGGTGAGAAACCTGGGTATGCAGATTGACAATGATCTCACATTCGACCATCATTTAGTGGCAGTGGTCAGAAAAGCTTTTTAATTGGTTCATCTCATAAGTAAAGGGATTGCATCCAGAAAAAAGGAGGTTATTACCTCTCTGTACTCCTCCCTCATTAGTCCAATAATTGAGTATAATGCCCTGTTTGGTATGTACCTCTCCAATCCCCTGCACCATCTAGAAAGGCCACAGAAATACCTCACAAAAAGAATCCATGGCCTCCAATGCCTGTCTTATGTGGACAGGCTCAAATCACTATGACTCTACTCGGTATCATACAGATTGATCAGAGGTGATCTGTGTCTCACCTACAAGGCAATTTTGGACCCTGCCCTACTAGAGATGCTCCATATTCATAAGTCTAACTCCTCACACATTGCCTGCTTAAAAGGCCTTAATCTAATATGCAGCATCAACAAAACCTGCTGGAGAGACAGGTTTTTCTCCCAGAGGCTGCCCTGTCTCTGGAATACACGTCCCATACATGTCAAACAGAGTACCATGCTAACCCTCTTCAAGTGCAAGCTTGATGAGTGGAGGGGAAACCATAAATTTGTCCCAGGGGTTCCATCTGTGCCTGTCATTGACAGGGGTGACAGGTGCTGTCTGAGGTTTATTTTTCTGGTGATAAACTCTTTGCTAGGCTTATAAGGCCTCAGGGCTATTAGCCTAGTAACGTCCTATGATCCTATGAGCTGAGAGGTATTCAATCAACAATGTGGCTATAGCTGCTGTATAGAGGTATGGGATCTCTCTATGGATGAAAATAATTTACCCTCTTGGTTATTTTAAGCAATCAATAATCTATCCATGCAGGACTAGGGTGCATTTATGTAATGTAAGTTGGATTACTTCACCGTGGCTTCTTGAAATACATCACTGTGGGTATTATTATTATTTGATGCTGACTATCAATAAAGTGGCTATAAATGCTGGGTAAACAGTTGTCTGTGGATGAAACTGACTGACCCTACCATTATGACCAAGTTAAACAGCTATGATCTGAGAGGTGATTTTATTTAGATTTGAGTTTTTTGTTGTCCTCTGCAGGACTGCTGTGTATTTCTATAAAACAAGTTGGAATACTTTACTGTGGCCATTTTATTGCAAACAGATGTGAGGTGTACACAGTGACTAAAGTGGCGGTTAGTGATGGCTGCAGACATTGTGGGGTGTAATGGCAGTGGTTCAAGTAGTCTTTTAGGTTGAAATTTTCTGAACTTGGTAATTTTATTATTGGTTGGTAATTCTTTCTTCAATTCTTGCTGGAAGAATGCTCAAGACTACCCAAATTTAAAACAAACCCATGTTGCTTTATTAAACAATGTATATAATTTAAAGCAATCTGATAAATAAGTGCACATTTAAAACAATCAGTAAGGTGAATGCAAAAGAACACATGCATTTCTGCATGGCCCTAAAATGTATGTGGGGTCTATTGCTTGAAAACTGCATAGGGCCAAAGTATATTTAATGTGCCATTGTTCCAGGGTCAGCATAAGGTGTGACACTGCAAGGTTATTATTAATTCCACCATTGTATGAATTTGCCTGAAAATGCATGATAATTTATTACACTGTGAGGATATAACCTTTCAGAAAGGAGAATCAGTATGATAATTCTTTGATGATGGAGCCTGCATAAGGGTTAATCATTCAGATCTTACAAGCAGCAATCTCTTAAGGAATTGACAGCAGGGATCTATCAGATTTATGCAGAACAGTATAAATTGTAGCTAGAGCCATTGCAGGTTGCTTGTGACATTATATAATGTATTCACAGGGTAGTTATGCTGATTTGTAAGCATACTGTATTAGTTTGCCTTGGTTATAACTGGCAGATGTTACCTATTAATAAAGAAAAAGGTAGACCCAAGCACCAATCATTTTTTTAAGTTTAGACCAGAATTTATTTATTTTGTAAAAAGAAATTTTATTAAGCAACAACAATTGACCCAAATTAACAATGTCAGTATCAACATAAAATCAGTAACAAACATCATTATCATGGCAACTAAATTATCCATACATACTTGAAGAAATTAAGTCTAATTTTCTTAAATACTATGCTATTTACCTGCCAGAACAATAGCATAGTTGTTTGTCTTTTGTCTTTTCCCGGTAAGGGGTCGCCACAGCGGAACTCCAGTCCACTAATGATTGGCAGTATATATTTTTTTTTACGAAACACCGGGGTGCCAGCTCGATGCCCAACCTTCAACGAAGGCACGCCCATTTATGCAATAGCATAGTATGTTTTCTAAAACACTTGTGTCACTAAAGAAAAAGATTTATGCCAGTTCAAAGAAAACGGGTATGTGATAATAGATTCCTTCACTGCTTATGACCATTAAGTATCTCATTTCCTCACCCAGGAAGCCAATCTGAAGATCACTCTACATTTTAGTTTTCTGCCTACTACCCTCAATTTAGAATCTTGCAACTCATTCATTAAATCTACCACTATCTTTATCACTGGAGGGTCCCTCTTAGCCATAAGTAATAATAAATAAGTCAGACTTTCCTTATGAGATATTTTGAGCTCTGTTTACCTGGGTGTAGTAATAAAAAAAAACATTTTGCCATCAGAATCAGTGCTTTTCCCCATAGCCATGTGAGGAGTGCCTTAAAATTTTGTTTAAAAAATTATCCAACTTAGGATACTCCCAGGAAATGATCACCCAATTGCAACTCCTGCAGCTGGGAAAGACCCTTTGGAACATTCCAGTCTGCCTAGCTGGGATGTAAAAGAACTTAAAAAGACATTTCTGACAAAAGAATCTCTCTTTCTTAGAGTTTGTTGCATACCATACCAACCAGTTCAACCATCCAGTGATTTTGGTTCATACTACATGTAAATTATTCTTCCCATATGATTCTGTACCTGTCTGTTATCTTCACACTGATCTCATTCAGCATCCTGTATGGTCTTGCAATAAACCCCCTGTGATGCCCCTGCACTGGCCTAGTAATCAAGGAGTCTCAACCTTCACCACTGGCAACAGCTAGGGGATGTACACACTGGGAGGATGAAAGCACACACACAGTAAAGTGCAATTTCCCTTTAAGAGCACACAGAGACCACAGTCAGTCTGGGGCTGGTTTCTCCCTCTTTCTCCAGATCCCCAGTAAGATTCCACACTGGCACAGCTATAGGGTTGAGACCGCAGCTGAGTGATCAAGCCAAAACCTCCAGCACTCTCTCTGTCCAACCAGTGCTTTGTGTCCCTGTCCAAGTAGCTGACATGCACATACACACACACACACACACACACACACACACACACACACACACACACACACACACACACACACACACACACACACACACACACATGGGAAAGGCTGGCACAGGTTTACTAGCTATGCCTCTTTCTGTCCAGACTATAAGGTAGTTATCACTGCCACCAACCACTCTTATCAGCTACTCTAGGCCCTTAACAAAGGGTGTCCTATCCTACTGTGTAATGTTACTAATAATCCAAATGTTAGTTTTGACCAACACCAGGCTATTAGGAGTGGTCTGTGCAGTGTTACAAAACACACATTCAAGTACTCTCAGAGCTTAAATATGTCTCACAAATATCAGCCACAAAGATAGGTTGAAATATATTTAATAATAAATAATAAAAGAATAAGACAATGCTCAGTCAATCAACACAGTAACATCAGAGTTCAAAATCACAGGAAATACTTTAAAACAACATTGCAGGACAGTCTCAAATAAATACAGAAAACATCTACACTAATCATTACTATATTGCTATCTAAATCTAAAAGAGATACTATGCCCTAAATCTTACATACAGAAAAGCAAGTGCAGATGGTGATGATGAGTGGATGTTCTTGCTAGGTTCAAGACAAAATACAAAATGCCCAGCCTCTCTCTGAGAGAGTTATTAAATTAATATCAAATATTACTGCTGGGTTAGCTTGGATGATATCACTTTTTGTCACTTGACATGTTCCCAAGCTAAACCAGAAACTAATAGAATTTCACAACTCTGTGTTAAAATACATATCTCTCAGATGTTTGCTCAGAACTGAAAGTTATAAAACAATAAAATACTTTCAAAACAATGTAGAAGGCACCCTAGTTCTAGACATCCTGTTTCCTTGCTGCATTGAAACTAACTTTATAGCACAATCGTAAAGCAGTCTAATTTCAACTTATTTTCTTGAAATTTTGCAGGTTAACTCTGTATGTTCCAGTTTCTACTATTGAAACATACATTTGCACAGATATATATTTTATATACATTTCTGTTCTTTTCCAATAGTTTAATAAACATATAACATATAGTTCTGTATAAATCATATCAATATTCACTACTGTCATAGAATTATTTACAAAATTCCAGATAGCTGGGCTGGCAATATTTCCCTATATCACACCCCCCCCCCAAAAAAAACTCAAGTTAGTTTTTCAAGTGACCCTTAAGAAACATTGCTTGAGAGATATGAGCCTATCTGGGAATACCTTACCCCATTCCCTGTCTTGAGAGCCCATCTACAGTGGCATTCCTAACCCTACTGCAGTGCTGCACTATCATGGCATATGCCTGCAACCTACCTAGGCTCTACCCTAGTAACTTGGAATTTTGCTGGCTGGCTCAATGTAGCCACATTAAGAGATTGTAGTCTGTAACTGCAGTAAATATCCTTCCATACAGATAAGGCTGAAGTTTCTGCAGTTCCCACACTATGGTTAGGCATCCCTTTTCTACTGCTGTATAGCATTCCTCCCTGGGTTGTAGCCTATGACTGAGATATACCACAGGGTGCTCCTCTCCCTCTGAGGAAACCTAGCTAAGGACAGCCCCCACCCCATGGTTTGAAGCATCCACCTGCACAACAAATTATTTGCTGTAATCTGGACTGGCTAACACAGGGGGCCCTCCCAAAGCTCCTTTAAACTTCTGGAATGCCTGCTCACATACTGGAGTCCACACTACCTTATCTGGCTTGTTTTTCCTTATCAGGTCTGTGAGGGGAGCAGCTATGGTACTATAATTGGAGACAAACTTTCTGTAGCACCCTGCTGTCCCTAAGAATGCACCCACCTGCATTTTGGTAACAGGGGCAGGCCATGTCCGAACGGCTTCCACTTTTGCGGGTTCTGGCTTGATCTTACCACTCCCCACTCTATGTTGCAGGTAGGAGACCTCTGCCATATCCACCTGACATTTGCTGGGCTTAATGTTCAAACTGCCCTCTGTAATCTGCCCAGCACCTATCTGACATGATGAAAGTGCTCTTGCCAGGAATGGCTGTAGATAGCAATATCATCTAGGTAAGCAAGGGCAAACCCTCCTGCTAGGATATGATCTACCAGCATCTGGAAAATCACTGGGGAATTTTTCATCCCAAAAGGCATCTTCGTGAACTCATACAAGCCAAAAGGAGTCACAAAGGCTGACCCCTCTCTAGCACTGGGAGTCAAGGGCACCTGCCAATAACCCTTGGTAAGATCAGTACTGGTAAGATAATTAGCCCCACCCAGCTGCTTTAGGGCTTCATCTGTCCTAGGCATGGGGTAAGCATCTAACTCTGTGTGACTATTTAATTTCCTGTAGTCCACATAGAACCTGCTGCTGTCATCCTTCTTTGGTACCAGCACCACTGGGGAGACCCAGGGACTGCTGGCCTCATGAATTACCCCTAGTTCCAACATTTCCTATATCTCCTCCCTCAGCATCTGTTTGACTCTCTCAGGCATCCTATAAGGGGCCTGCTTAATAGGCATTTGGGGACCTGTAGCCACATGGTGCTGCACCAGGTGGGTGAACCCTGATTTCCCAGTGAACATGCCCCCAAACTCTTATAACACTGCTCCAATTTATTGAACCTGGGTAGGGGATAGCTGCTGGGACATTGCTACCCCTTCTACTGAGGTGTTAGTCTGAGCCTCTCTGAGGAGATCAGTCACCAGATCCCCCTCAGACTCCTCCTGCCATCCACTACAAATATGCAGAAGGGCCTCCCTATCATGGTAAGGGTTTAGCATGTTAACATGGTACAATTTGTGCCCCTGCCTTCTGCCTAGCAGTTCTACCATGTAGTTAACATCACTGACCTTCCTTACCACCTTGTAGGGTCCCTTCTACGCTGCCTGCAGCTTGTTGTGTCTGACAGGAATGAGAACCATTACCTGCTGCCCTACAGCATACTCTCTAGCTCAAGCATTCCTGTCATACCAGACATTTTCCTGCTATTGGTTTTCTGTCAGGCTCCCATGGGCCAAGCCCATGAGTTCCCTGAGCCTTGTCCTGAGGTTTAGGACATATGCCACAACAGACCTCTTGTGGCATTCACAATCACCCTCCCACTCATCCCGAATAAAATATAGAGGTCCCCTCACCCTATGCCCATACAACAACTCAAAGGGTGAACATCTGTGGATTCCTGCAGCACCTCTCTTTAAGCAAGCAACAGATGGGGCAAATATTTGTCCTACTCCCTCTTAAACTAGTCTGCAAATACCCATAGCATTGCCTTGAGTGTAGAGTTTAACCTCTCAACAAGACCATTAGTCTGGGGATATTAAAGGGTGGTCTTTAGGTGCTTCACACCACAGTGCTTCCACAGACAAGCCAGCAGGTCTGACATGAAATTGGCACCTCTGTCAGTCAGTATTTATTTTGGAAAACCTACCCTCTTGAAAATTTCTAACAAAGCATTTGCCACCTTTTCTGACTCAAGGGAGGACAGAGCCACCACCTCAGGGTATCTGGTAGCATAATCTACTACCACTAGGATATACTTTTTCCCTGTGGAACTTGGGGTATTCAGAGGCCCCACAATATCCATAGCTACCCTCTGAAATGGCTCCTCAATCACAGGCAAAGTCATCATAGGAACTTTCAGCTTGTCTCCTGCCTTGTTTACCTTTTGGCACAGCTCACAGGTCCTGCAGTACCCTGTTACACCTCTAGAAATCCCAGGCCAGTAAAAGTTCTGGATAATACATTTCTTTGTATGTTTTATGCCCATATGACCTGCAAAGGGAATATCATAGGCTATGGCTAGAATTGCCAGAAGGTAGGCTCTGGGCAGTACCAACTGCTGTACTCTCTCACCCTCTAGCCCTCACTCAGGGGTCCACTCTCAATACAGTAACCCATTATCCCAGGATACAGATTCCCCCTTCACTTGAAAATCAGGTGCTTCACTAGCTACCTCCCTCAGGTCTTGTAATGTAGGGTCTGAGAGATGAGACTGTCTCAATTCTCGCTTTATAACCCTTCCCACCTCCCCTTCCACAGGAAGTCTGGCATCTTCTGACAGCGATGCCTCACTGTCAGCCTGGGTACTACTACTCACCTCTGCCCTTGCAGTCACTCTGTCCAACGGAACATCAGTACCCACAAGCAGCTGTGGCTCACCTTCAGTTTCACTGCTATAGGGTAGCTCCCTCCCTGAAGTAATCACCTCACCAGTCCTGGCTGCAAGTGTGGGGTGTGTCTGGGTCTCCCCCTGGCTACCAGACCCATATGCTTGTCTCCAAGCCTGACTGCATGTAACTGCATGCACACGGGATATTGCATTATCAAAATCATTCCCTATCAGGACATCTGTAGGGATATCCTCAAGCACACCTACTTGCTGGCTTCCTTTTCCACCCTCCCAGTCAAGGTGAAGCCTAGCCAAAGGTATTTGGAATGGGACCCTTCCTAAAGCTCTGACTGTAGTAGACTGCCCAAGCAAGTAGTACCCCTCTATATTCATTGCAGGCTTCAAAATGATTAGGTGAGATGCTGTGTCTCTCTTAGCAGTGGCCTCTTTCCCATCCACTAAGATAGAATATAACCTCTTGTGGTAGTTTGGTACCCTAGTTCTCTTGAGACAACTTATCAATGGCATTTTGTCATTTACACTTATTGACTCTCCCATCTTTTGTTCTCCACCTTGCCTTCATGGACATCTATATGCTACATGGCCCCACTGGTTGCATTTAAAACATTTACCCCTTGGGGCTGGATGTGTACCTGAAAGAGTGTCTTCTCCTGCTACTAGCAGACTTTGTTGGGGCAGTTTGGCCTGCCTACCATGGGTTCCCTTAGACCTATGAGCACAACTGGGTGTCCCTTTCCTGTGCAGTGATGCCCTGCTTGCTAGGTATAGGTCTCCCTTCTTCCCCAGCTCATCTGCAGTAGTGCTTTGTCTGTCAGCTAACCATATTCTCATGTCCTGAGGCAAAGTGCTAAGGGCTAAGGGCTTGCGCCTTCACCAAAAGGTCTGCCAGCTCTTCAAAAGTGGTGACCTGACATCCACTCACCCACCTATGAAAATAAGTGCTTAGTTCAGCAACATATTCACACACACTTTCATCTGCCTTGTGTCTATGCTCATGAAACTTTTTTCTATAAGCTTCAGGTGTTAACTTAAAGCATTCTAAAAGGCAGTTCTTTACAATATTATAATTTAAGCAATCAGTATCAGATAATTTAGAAAAAGCAGTTACAGCTTTACCATAGAGTAATGGGGTCAGGAATCGTACCCAGAGCCCATGGTCAACATTATACTGCTTACATACCCTTTCAAACCTATAAATAAAACTATCAAAATTATTCCCCACTGTAAATTGAGGAAGAAATTTACTGACCTTTGTTGCTTCTGAGGTTTGGTTACTCCCTTCCCCATTACCTCCATGACTATGGCCAAAAGTCAGCATCTCCTTTTCATGTTGCCTCTGTATCTCCTTCTCCTCCACCTCTAGATATTATAGTTTCTCATTTTCCTCAGTCTCTAGACATCTCAGTCTCTCTGCTGCTTCTATTTCCAAATTCTTGGCTTCCAGCTCAAGTCTCTTTAACTCCAGACAGATTTTCAAGTCCTCTGTGGAAAGGTTGAGCTGTCCATTTTCTGAGAGTTGTACATCTCCAAGGCCAGCCTGGTTATGCTCCTGATCACTGGTCTGTGATGCAGCTGTGCCCAAAGCTACAATAATTTCTGCCTTAGTCGGGCTGGCATGCACCAGTCTTTTAGCCTGGCATATCTCAGCCAACTGGCTCTTTGTCAGCTTACCATACTCCTCTGCTGACTTGCTTACCTGCTCTCCCTGACTAACTAAACTTACAAAAAAAAAATTTGTGATGTGAAACTCTGAATGTTCACAGTGTGGCTGATTGAGAGTACAAACACCTTCAGTGACCACTGTACACAGGCTACAGGAATTCAATATCCACACCACTACAAGCCAATTAATATGTGATATGGCTATCTCACCACTGTCCACTAATTAATATGTGATACCCCTGCACTGGCCCTGTAATCAAGGAGCATCAATCCTCACCACTGCCACCAATTAATATGTGACACCCCTGCACTGGCCCAGTAATCAAGGAGCCTCAGTCCTCACCACTGGCAACAGCTAGGGTTGCACGCACTGGAAGGATGACAAGTACACACACAGTAAAGTGAAATGTCTCTTAAGTACACACAGAGGCCACAATCAGTCTGGGGCTGGTTTCTCCCTCTTTCTCCAGATCCCCAATAAGACTCCCCACTGGCACAGCTATAGGGCTGAGACCTCAGCTGAGTGGTCAAACCAAAACCTCCAACCCCTCTCTGTCCAACCAGTGCTTTGTGTTCCTCCTCAAGTAGCTGACACACACAAACACACACACACACACACACACACACACACACACACACACACACACACAAACATACACACACACACACACACAGATACTCACGCACACACACACGCACACACACACACACACACACACACACACACACACACACACACACACACACACTTTGAGATTTGATTGATATACAAACACACACACACCTGGGAAAGGCTGGCACAGGTTTACTAGCTATACCCCCTTCTGCCTAGATTATAAGGTAGTTATCACTGCCACCAACCACTCTTATCAGTTACTTTAGACCCTTAGCAAAGGGTGTCCAATCCTACTGTGTAATGTTACTAATAATCCAAATGGTAGTTTTGACCAAGCACCAGGCTATTAGGAGTGGTCTGTACAGTGTCATATGCAAGTACTCTAAGAGCTTAAATATATCTCACAAATATCAGCCACAAAAATAGGTTTAAATATATTTAATAATACATAATAAAAAAAGACAATACTCAGTCAATCAACACAGTAACTTCAGAGTTCAAAATCACAGGAAATATTTTAAAACAACATTGCAGGACAGTCTCAAATAAATACAGAAAGCATCTCAACTAATATTTACTATATTCCTATCTATATCTAAAAAAGATATTATGCCCTAAATCTTACTTACAGCAAAGCAAGTGCAGATGGTGATGATGAGTAGATGTTCTTGCTAGGTCCAAGACAAAATACAAAATGCCCAGCCTCTCTCTGAATTCTTAAATTAATATCAAATATTACTACTGGGTTAGCTTGGATGACATCATGTTTTGTCACCTGATTTAAGTTCCCAAGCTAAACCAGAAATTAACAGAATTTCACATCTATGTGTTAAAAATACATATCTTTCAGATGTTTGCTCAGAACTGAAAGTCATAAAACAATAAAACACTTTCAAAACAATGTAGAAGACACCCTAATTCTACACATCCTATCTCCTTGCTGCATTGAAACTAACTTTATAGCACAATTGTAAAACAGTCTAATTTCAACTTATTTTTTTGAAATTTTGCATGTTTACTCTGTATGTTCCAGTTTCTACAACTAAAACATACATTTGCACAGGTATATAGTTTATACACATTTCTGTTCTTTTCCAGTAGTTTAATATACACATAACATATAGTTCTGTATAAATCATATCAATATTCACAAATGACATAGAATTATTTACAAAATTCCAGATAGCTGGGCTGACAATATTTCCCTATATCACACCCCATTCCTAGTGGGTTTATCTCTCTCTTGCCTCCAAAAACTATAGCACCAGAAGTGGTCTATCTCCTCCGCTTTGAATTGTATTAACTTCAGTTGTCCTGTCAAATCACTCAAAGCTCTGTAGCAGTCACTTTTCAGTCCTCCATTCAGGTATTTCCTGTGAAATTCCTCCCCACTCAATACTTTGTTGAAGCAAAAAGATCCTCCCAAAACTTCAGGGAGCAACTAGTCACTAACCACTGCTTAACATGGCAAACCTTGGTGTAGCCATATAGGTAGCAGCTCTCTTATCCAGCCCCCCCCCCTTACTTCTAGAGTTTGCCTATCTCCTTCACTTTAGGGGCTTAAAACTGTCCTTTGACTATTTACTTTGAAACTCTTCCAACTCTCTTCACATACACCAAATTTCCCCTGAATATTGTAGGTACATTTCCTTCCATCTGGCTTTATACCCAGTATATATTAGCTTATAAAATACTCCAAGCATACATGGCTTTATAATATAAATCAAAATTTGGAGTATCCAACTCCTTCTCCCTCAACACTTAAGCCAGGTGCATTCATTGCTCCCTAGGCATTTTTGTTATCCCAGATAAAACCCGAAACCAGCATTTTTAATGCAGCTAAGATTTGAGTCAATGTTGTCTCCTGGATACCGCTTACTGTATATATGTATATGCTTACAGTTGAAAAGAGTGAACACTCACGTGAGTGAATGCTTTTTACTATTTGAAAAAAATACTGAACTTTTATTTGAGTGGATGTTCTGTTACATGGAGTTTCTGCTGGCAGCCTGTTGCATTGTATCATGTTGCAGAGGGATAAGGGAATTACTGATCTCAAAGTTAGTATATATAAGTATAGGGGTGTGGGATGCCAGGGGACTTTACCCCTCCAAAAAAAAATATAGTTTTAATTTTTTTGAAGTTTATACTTCAGTGTAAAATAATCACATTGTCTGTGTTCACCCTTATGAGCATTTGCAGTTTGCTAATACATGTGTGTGTGTGTGTGTGTGTGTGTGTGTGTGTGTGTGTGTGTGTGTGTGTGTGTGTGTGTGTGTGTGTGCGTGTGTGCGTGTGTGCGTGTGTGTGTGTGTGTGTGTGTATATATTATTATGGCAAGGTAAAATAAACCAGTGGACTTCCTGACATATCCAAAATTACCTTTTTCCATTGCCTAGAAACCTCCCCACCTTTATGATGTATATACAAAACCCCCAGTGTCATGCCTAACTATGTGTTTTCTGACCTGGAATCTAAAAAGAGGTATCCTGGAGAGGGTAGGTAGTTAGCGGCAAGGGACATGGCCTTAACTAGGTTAGGTTTATAGCCAAAGAGGCCAATAAAATCCACAAAAATTGAATCAATTGTCTCTTAAGTCTTGCTCTGGGTTTGGGGAATAAACCAAGAAATCATCTATGTATCAAAAGTTTTAAATGTGCATCACCATATCTAAAGCTCTCAAACTGGGTATTCCTAATAGCATGTTCCAAAGGCTCTAGATAGTTAGCAAACAGCAAGTGGGTAAGGGGACACCTTTGAAAAGTTCCCCTTGTGCCATTAAAGGCATTTAAAAATTCGGAGCGTATTTTGACCCTAATCAGTGAATCACGATAAAAGTGCTCCAACAGCTTCAAGCAACAGTCCTTGAGTGAGTTCTACTTTGTTAGGTTTTGTTTTATTCCAGCAGGTTTACTTTATTCATACATTTAGGTAAATTGCAAACTTTACAAACTGTGTGCTGCCTAATTTGGTTACTTCACAACATTGTAGATAAATGAATCAATGGCTGAATGAGTTAAAGGCTTTATACATGTCAAGAAACCTGGAACCAAATTTTTTCCCTCAGCTGAGATATTTATGGATATAGTCTGTGAAAACAGGAAGAGTAATCTTCATTCTATGACTGGCTGGCAGCCAAGTTGCACAGGTGTTAAGAGATAATCTGATGTGAGGTGAGTTATTACTTGTAAACATAAGGAGTCTTCTAGCACTTTTGCTAGACAGCATAGGAGAGTGATACATTTGCAGTTAGGCAAGGCACTTTATGTATTATAATAGAAGATGTCTATATTTGGGGGTTGTAAACTTCCCCAAAAGACCAGTTTATAAGAACAAAGACAGAACAAACAATGGCTTCTGCTGTTATTTTTAGATTTGGTTGTGAGAAAGTGTCTGCTGATAGCCAGCCAGATTTCAAGTTAGATACAAGTCTATACATACAGTAAGTTAGTATTATGTTAATCTCAAATACTAGTATCAAATGCTAGTATAAAAGACAAAACCAATGGCAAGATTTTTAAGAGTATTAAAGATGGCAAGATACTATGGTCCATGCTCGAACAGTAATTCTTCACTTGGTTTAAAAGCCCCCAACATAACAGACACTTGAAATTTGAAACTAGTAAAGTTCTTTCCAATTCAGCTTAGCTACAGAAAGGCATCTCCCAAGGTTCATCTCTTTATCCACTGATATCCTCCTTCCATCAACAAATTCCCCTTCCACCCCAACCATATCCCATTACATCTATATGCAGATGACATGGTCCTCTACAGATCCACCCCTACAAACTCAGTTATCCAATCCCAATACCAATACAACCTTAATAACCTCCAACTTTGATGAACCAAGACAAACTTCTTCTAAACCTCACCAAGACAAAATCCATGTTCTTTGGCACCCCCCAAAGACTATCAAAATGTATTTCTTCTCTACATATCACCAATCTAAATAACTGCAATATTGAAACAGTCATTTAATTTAAGTACCATGGCCTGTTGCTCAACCAGTACCTTAACTTCCACTATCACCTAAATCAAACAAAAGCAAAAGTAAACTCCATGCTCTTCTGGACAAAAAAAAAAAATCTCTTCATTTCTCTCAATTATGGCCCTTTCTGCCATTGGAAAATGCATTTTCCTGCCTCAACTAAAGTATGACCTTACCATTTTTGCCACTACCTACATTCGCATCTCCACCTCTCTCCAACCCATCTCCTACTCTATCTACTACTTCATCACCAACTCCCACCCCCCCAAGAATAACATTGCATCACCCTTTGAAACGTAAGATAGCTCCCCATCCAACAAGGAACCACTCTTTTCATGGGAACCCACCTCCTTAGCTCCTACATCTTCACATCTCCACACCTCTCATGGTCAAACTTCATGAGAAAACATTTTCCTAAAACTTCTGCATTCTATCTGAAAATGCATACTGCATCCATACACCAATATCCTATTTCCAAACTGCTAAACATGCCTTCTCCATACTTTCCTCCACTCTTTGGGCATCTATCCCACTCACCATAAGAGAAAACTCCAATATGCCCACCTTTAAAAAATATCTTTAATCCCGCCTAAAACAACAAACTAAATGCACCTACTCCCACATTACCTAAGCTCTACAACCTCTCACTCATTCTTTCATTTTAATTCCTTCCCCTAGCTTTCCTTCCTACTCTCCCACAACCAAATATTGCCCTCATCTCTCCTTTCCTTTAATCACCTTCTTTAAGTCATTCTCTAGTATCTCCTAGAATGTAAATAAATTCAACATGGAAATGTTTTATCTTGTTTGTTTTATAGTGACTCATTGTATACCTACTGTGAATGCTTATTCACCCAGGTTGTACTTGTAAATGGTCAGTATTGGCCAGTGTACTACCCTGAAAACTAACAAACACACACATATATAAATACATAGATAAATAAACAAATAAATAAATCACTAAGAGCATTTATAATTCCAGTAGGCAAAGCATTATGAAGTAGATTACTGAGGACAAACTTGTCAATATGGAGTAGCTCTGATATGCTGTACCATAACTGCTGATGGTTGTTTCTGTTTTACTCTGCTATATTTTTTCTGTTGGCAGGTAACAAGCTTTTAACTTTATAAAGGTGGTGATGTCAACATTGATTGGAATACACTGTTGCTAAATGCTCCTCTTCTTAGCATTTAATCTGTATGGTTTCAGCCAACTTATCACTACCCCACCCACATTAACAAAAACTCATCCTCAACCGAAGACTAGATACTAGTATCCCACCCTAATTCCTATCAAAATTCTACCACTTTACCTAACTCCCTAAGTGACCACCTCCCTACCTTCATTCAAAGGCTGCCCTTACATTCCACCAAGACCCACAACTATAGAGAATGCCAAAATCTGGCTACCTTTAATGAGGAAACTTTTAACTACCAACTCTCTCTAGTTAATTGGTCAGATCTCTATGACCTTCCTCTAAACAATGCTTTTCTTGATTTCAACAATACTTTCCTTAAAATACTTAATACCCTAGCAACCATCAGCAAAATTAGAGTCAAAACAAATCCTGCCCTCTGGATCTCCAAAAACACCCTATCCTTAATGAAACTTAGACACAGCAAGTGGAAGAAATGGTTAAAGTCTAAATCCTCCTCTCTCCTCCTTAAATTCAAATAATTTAGAAATCTCACAAAAAACCCACATTATTCAGGACAAAAAATAATTCTGTCAAGAAGCCCAGACTACACACCACTCAAACTTAAAAACATTTTGGCACACCATGAACAAGATTCTTTACCCAGTGAAGCCTACCACTCCCAACCCCTCCTCCAATAAGACACCTCTTGAAACTGCCACCTAACTAAACACTTACTTCATAGAATCTATCTGTAAACAACCCCCCTCAACCTAAACAAAACATTATCTCCTCCCACTCCCAGCCTCTGCACCACTACTGTCTTCTCCCTTGAACCCATCTCCACAGCCCATATAAAATCCCTCTTATTGAAATTTAACCATGCTTCCCCTCCTTTGACAAACTACCCCCACAATTTCTCAAACTCTCAGCCAGTACTAATGCATATCCCATCTCAATCCTCATCAACTGCTCTATCAAAGAATCCACTGTCCCAGACATCTGGAAATCCTGCTATACTATTCCACTTCATAAAGGAGGTACCTCCACAGAACCCTCCAACTACCGATCCAAAGCCATCCCCTCCCTCCTCTCAAAAATCCTAGAGAAATGCATTCATAGACAACTTCTCAAATACCTACTTCAAGAAAATCTCTTAACCCCTTCTCAGCATGGCTTCAGACCCCATCACAGCACCACACAGCCCTCCTATCCTTCACCCAGTCTGTCGCTGAGGCTAGAGACAACAACAAACTGGTGTCATGTCTTTTCCTGGACTTTTCCAAGGCATTTGACACGGTTTCACACCCTAAGCTCCTATCTAAACTATCTGATCTCAACCTCCCCCCTCCACTATTCTCTGGTTCTGTAGCTATCTTAACAACAGACTACAATGTGTTAGATGGCAAACTTCATGCTCTCCTTTCCTATCTGTCCAAATTGAAGTCCCTCAAGGATCCATCTTAGAGCCTCTACTTTTCAACATCTTTACAAACAATCTACGCACAGCCTGCGGCACATCCTCACTTATCCAATATGCAGACAATTCTACTGTTATTACTTGCTCTGATAACCTAACTGATATCCACACCCTCACTCAGAGGTCTTTCAACTTCATAGAACATTGGCTGATTAACAACCAACTCATCCTTAACCCTAAAAAAACTAAATAACTTCTTTTTCTTCCTAAATCTATGTCCAACCTCATTGCCTCCTTCTGTATCTCAAATAAATAAATAAATAAATTAATTAATTAATTAATTAAGTAAATAAATAAATAAATACATACATTAATTATAAAGTTTTCTGTAATAGTTATATGATATACATGCAAATGTGATAGACTGTTTCACATAATGAGTTATTACTTTGTGAGACCAAAGGTCAGATTAATGAAGATAACTGTGATAAGTTTGGTTTAATTGCACTTGTCTGTTTAAAAAATAAGATGTCTAAAATATGCTAATTACACTGTGATTAATTAAGCAGATTGTCAACTAGCTTGTTTTCTTTTCAAAACATTTTATTTGAGAAATTTAATATACAATAAAGTTAAATGAAATGAACTCTTTTTTTTCTTTTTTTAAAAACAAATAAAATAAAATGAATTTTACATGAAGTAATAACATAACAGTAAACAAGATATAACTATATACAATATGTTCACCATAGATCAATATATTTAAAATAATTTATAAATATGTAAATGATATATATTATAATATAGAACTACTTTTGTGAAAAATCATATATTTTATTCCAACTGTGAAGAGAAGAAATATTTTTAGAAATTCTGTTCCCGATGGTCAGTTTTTCCAAACAAGAGACTTCATTAAGAAGATTTTTTAATTCTTGTAAAGATGGAGAGGAATTAGACTTCCAATTTCTAGTGATAATTTTTCTTGCTATAGCTAGCATAAACTAAATCAAAGGGTAATCAGATACCTTAATACAAGCTGGAACTGGATTATTAACTAATATTAAGGATTTGGTTAAAGTAAAGTTGTCTGCAAAAATAGCTCGCATAAAATCATTTATATCATCCCAAATTTTTTTCACTTCATTACAATCATAGAACATGTGAGACCAATCAGCATTTACTTTATTATTACATCTCCAACAGTTTATATATTTTTCCCAATTTTACTCAATATATGAGGAGTAATAAAGGATCTATTTAGATATTTCCAGGAAAATATTTTCCCTTTTAACTAGGAAGTAGTCATACTAGATGATTTCAAAATATTGAATTTGTGTTATTAAAGAGGGCTTGAATAGATGTATTTTCATCAGCCAGGGTGAGAAGAATGTCATCAGAAAACAATTGTATTTTATATAATGAAGTGGAATTTAAATTATAACCTGTTATATTGTTATCCCATCTTATTAAGTTTGCCCATGGTTCGATAATTAGTGTAAACAATAAAGGAGATAATGGACATCCTTGTTTAGTGCCTTTAACTATTGGTATATTTTGTGATATACTTTGTGATATACTTGTGCCAATTTTAATGTATGTTTGACTATCTATATATAACTGAGTAATGAGATTTATAAATTTATTAGAAAAATTCAGTTCTTCTAATAGGATAAATAAATAATTCCAGTTAATAGAATCAAATGCACTATTAATATCTAAACTAATTAATGTCAATTTTTTATTTAATTGTTTTAACTGATTCAATCAAAATTAAAGTTCTTTTTATGTTATCATATGAATTCCTATTCACTATAAATCCTGTTTGATCATCACCAATCAAATTAGGTAAAATTTGTTTTAATTTATCAGCATAAATGGACATGAACATTTTGTAATCTACATTGAGTAAAGAAATGAGTCTATATGAGGAACATTTGGTTGGATCTTTGTTAGGTTTTAATATGGGAAAAATAAAAGTGTAGTTCCAAGAAGGAGGGGTTTTGATAAAGTTTTGTGCGAGGTTAAAGACTTCATGAAGTAATTTTAGTGCCATATTAGGTAATATTTTATAAATTTCTGGAATGATGCCATCATTTCCCAGGGTTTTATTTTGTTTTAATTTGTTAATTTGTGTTTGAATATCTTTAAAGGATATAGATTTGTCTATAATATCTTTCTGTTCAGTAGATAGTCTTTTATTAGTATGTTTGCTAACAAATGTTTTTATATCTTCTTTAGGATCTATTGTGTTAGAATTTTGGTTGATATTGTTGAAAAAAATTCTAAATTCCAATAGAATGTTGTGAAGATTAGTTACAATCTTTTTTTTTTTTGAGAAGAGAATATTTCTTTGATATGATTAATTTTATTTAATCTTTTAGTTTTATTAGCCAATAACTTTAAAGATTTTGGGTTATTTGAATAATTAATTAATTTATATTTTTCTGCAATTATTTTTGTTTTATGGTTTAATATTTCAATATATTTATTATTTAGAGAGTTTATTTCCATTTGTTTATCAGTAGTATCTGTATCTACTTTTTGATTGAGCTTTAGATTATCTATTTTATGTTGTATATCATGAAGTTCTTTATCCCATAATTTCTTTTTATTATAATACCAGCTCATAATTTTTCCATATAAATATGCTTTTAAAGCATCCCATATATATATTTTTGATATGTCATTTGAGTTATTCAGTTGTAAAAAAATTTGAATTTCAATTATAATGAATTCTTTAAATTCTTTTAACTTTGTAATATAAACTGGTATTCTTTTGATTTGAATAGTAGAGATATTGTTGATATTGAGATCAAAAATAATAGCATTATGGTCAGAAATAGGGCATGTTATTACTTTTGTACTACTTAGAAAATCTAATAGGTTATTGGAAACCAAAACTCTATCAATTCTAGAATGTATATTATGTCTGTGGGAATAAAAAGTATAAAATAATGAATTTGGAGCCATAAAATGATTAATATCTTTTAAAATAAATATTTCAATAAAATCTCTTAATTTCTTAGCTGACAATGAGGCTTCCTTTTACCTTTATTAGAGGAATCTTTATGATCTAATATACAATTAAAGTCCCCTGCTATTATTGATTTTCCTTTTGTAAAATGCACAATTTGATCTAAATGTTGTTTAACCGTGTTAGTACCTATACCTGGAATCCAATATATATATTAAATAATGTATACATGTTTTTATTTAGTTCCAAAGTTATAGCACAAAACGTTCCCTTATTGTCTTTATAGCTGTCTATTATTTTGGGTAATGGTAGTGAGTTATTCCACAAGATGGCTACTCTTCTCTTCTTTTGAAGATGTTCAGAGCTCACTAAAACAGAATAAGATTTATTATTTAGTTTAGATAAATCCTCCCACAGAAGGTGAGTCTCTTGTAAAAATATTAGTTGAGATTTATGAAGTTTAAGGTATCTAAATAAATTACCTCTCTTACCTGGATTATTTAAGCCATTAATGTTAATGGAAATACTTTTTATAGCTGTCATTTAAGATTAAACAAAATAAATCAGAAAATTGACCATCAGGTGTTAATATTATATTAATTTCCAGTAATTTAGTATGAGATTTCCCAGTTGGAATAGAAATAATCATCTTCAGATCTCTCCGAAATAACTTACTATTCAAATTAGTGGTGAACAACAAAAAAACTTTCAAAACAAATAATACCATAACTGGTTAGTGAAACAATATTTACAATCCATCCCTCTCTGGAGTTTAAAACTCCCAATCTAGGTGACGTAGTATCACTTAATCTAGTAGCAACATTAAACCAGCTACTGTCTAAAAAATAAAGTTATCTTCAGGTAAAAATACCAAACTGTAGCATTGCTACTATTAATATGTGAAATGTTGCTATCGCAGTAAGCAGGTGTTAAAAACCATTTGTGAGTTTAATCGAACTATGAATCATAAACAAACCGGCTAGATCATCATGTTCTTTACATTTTCTGAGTACTTGCAACATATCAGCATCTTGTAGTAATTAAACATTTTTACATTAATTCATGTGAACACTATATACTAACAGGATAAAACAAGAAATGGATATGAAAAAGCATAGTATTCAGCAGTTAAACATGTAGTTAGGAAAATTATAAAATCCCTGTTGCTCACATTATTAGTAGTCATTCAATGAATCTGAAAAACTTCTAAAAAAACAAGATCAAATATGTGAAACATCTAAAGGAAACAATTGGAGCAACATAACCGAAGTTCATATTCTAATGGTCAACCTCTGTACATTTATATATATTCATAAGTCATGCTGTAAATTAAATGTTGCATATAAAATAATGTCAAAATATTACTCTGATCATCTTGTGTCCAGAGTGCCAAGGTAGGCCTTTCACATTACACATCTCGTAAGTAATGGCATTGCTTCTGAAGTGAAAAAAGTTATAATCCCCCTTTACTCATCTCTCGTCATGCCAATAATAGATTACAATGCTCACATAGATATGTACCTTACCAGACATCTGCAGCAAATGAAGAGACCTTAAAGATCTCTCACTTGAAAATTCAGGTACATGGCATACATGAACAGACTGAAATTACTGTTACAGTACTCTTTGTAGTACAAACTATTTAGAGGTGACCTATGCCTGACCTACAGAGCAATCTCTGATCCTGCCTTAATGAAAATGCTGCATATCTGTAAGTCACATGGGACAAAATTCACTCACTTTAAGGACCCCAACTCAGCCTGCGTCCTCAACAGAACTTCCCGGAGAGACATATATGACTCGTGAATGTCGCCATTCCTCAGGGGCAAACTCCCAATTCAAGTCAAAAAGAACAACTCAATGACTCTATATATGCGTAACTTGGACAATTGGATGGGAAACAGCAAATTTAGCCTGGGAGTTTTACCTGTGTCCTGTTAGATAGGAGCAGTCAATGTTAATCTTTATATGCATGAAAATATAGTCTGTATCTCTATATTTAATAAGAAATAAAAGTGAAACATGACTAGGCTTGTAAGGACCCCAGGGCCATTAGCTTAGTAACCTCCTATGATCCTATGTAAATCTATGATTGGTCAGCAGAGGAGAAAAGAACAAACTATGTTCACTAAAAGCTGCTTTGGGTGTAATTTCTTTGCAATGTCAGGACTACCAAAAATATATCTAGAAGAGTTGTTTTTCCTTTTTCTTGTGGTATATTAAGCTTATAATTCAGTTTTGTGGCATTAGTGAACATCCATAAAAGTTAGTTGTGAAACAGTATGAATTGCACTTGTACATGACTGTAGATTTCAGGTAATTAAGTGTGGTTAAAGAGAATGCAGGATCACAGTGTTTTCTTCTTCAATACATAACATCAGAGAAAAAGCATTGAAGTAAGACCTGCTAACGGAGGCATAAGTCATTTAACTCATTTAAAATGCTCTGACTTAATACATAAGAAACATAAAAATGCATGCCAAAGTGATTTGTAGTAGTCTACAAGCAGTGTAGTAAGAAAACTGCCATTTAGTTGTATCCAAATGTTTCTTAATTTGTGATGAGAATTACTAAAGAGTTAAACGATTAGAAAGAGGAAAATTTACAGCCTAGACAAGCAGTGATTGTACTTCAGTTCCTGTTCCAGCAGCAAATGGAGGGGAACTTGGTTTGTTTGTTTGTAGAGTGACAACAAGTTAACTGTAAACCAAAAAGTTAATTAGTGGAAAAGTTAAAGGTCACACAAATTGTGAAAATGTGTTTTTGCTGTATACTTTTTATCTCCATGATTCCCAACCATCAGCCTTCCTTCTACTGGTCTTGAACCCATTTATTCCCCCATACTGGATATCCCCTGCACAGACATAACAGCTTACCAGCAGGGCTGTCATTCAAGCACCCATGGCAGTACTTTGTGACCTCTACTAGCGACCAGTCAACGATAGCATTCCTGATAAGGCCCTATCCTCCTTTCCTGGTGGCTGACACAAGCATCTCACAGTTAGGGACATTCTACACCCTTCAAATGCATATGGATTCTCTTTCACATAAGTTAAAAAGAGCAATTATCACCAGCTAGGGATAACATGGGCACATTCTTCATCCTGTCCTTTCCAGTGTCATGCAAGCCATCACTTGTTTGGTGGTAACCAACCAGTTGAAACCACCATTCTTCACCTCCCCAGGATAAGTGAGCCCATACCAGCCATTTACTTCTACATCCCTTACTCAGGTCTTCTTGTGTCTGAGCTGCTATTCAAACTGAGGCCATCTAAGTCATATTTTATGCATTTTTTTCTGCTATTGCAAGCATACAGGATCCTAAATTTTAAAAACATGTTCTTGAAAACATCTAGTTATTATTTATTAAATATTTAATGATGATTCAAGAATTATATTCACAATGTCTTTTTGTAAATAACATAAACAGAATATACCTAGTGGCAAAGAAAATGACAGGAACAGAATGTATTCAAGAAATGAAGTATCTCGTTACTGTCTCGAATTAGGGAATCAGCTGTTTCACCCATCTCTTGCCAGTGTCTCAAAGTTCCAAGTCTATGTGAATAGACAGAGTCCAAAGTCAAATGTCAAAGCTGGATGTTTATTTATGTGACCGAGCTTCTCATCATCCGGCAAAGTCATTCGTAACACAACTGAACCTCTCGAGCTCAATCCAAATGACTATTTTTTGTATGCGAGGTGGGAAACCACCGGTAATGCTCTTCAAAGGATTTTCTATCTCATTTTTCTTTTTTTTTTAAAACAATTACTGCTCGAGAGCTTAATATCGCGAGCAAGCCATTTACAGGAAAACAGTCAAAGCACACAACTATTGCCAACAGAGCCATCCACCACATTAGTCACCATCCCAGCTTTTCCCAACTTCATTAAAATAATAAAATACAAAGAAATCCTAGCTAGAAACTGGCTATCTTACCAAGCATAAACACAAGAAATCAACAGTAACATACTCCCGAAACACGGCCTTTCACGCCACTCTATCTACTGAACCCAAAGAACACTTCACCAACCGCAAACGGGCAGGCAACCAACATCCTTCTGACATACAGTGCTGCAAACAAGTCCAAAAAAGTACATAACCATTCCCAGACCAACAACACCAATTCACCAGCAAAAAAAACACACACAGCTACTCTCCACGATGCCGCCTTACCCCCTTTCAATGCACATCAAGCATCAGAGCATATCTATCCAGCACTACATGGCATCCACGAAGTAGTATGGCTTCAAACAAAGATAACACAAACAGAGGCAACCCCTCTATAGGCACCAAACAGGATAATATGACCAAATCATCAGAACAAACAAAACACTAAATGCATACTATAGACTTTAGTATAAAACCAATAAGCCAAACAAAATACGTTACATTTCCACAACCATTTTTTATGAGCAAGATATCATTAAAAGGCAAAGAGAAAATGCAAAAAAAAAACAACACATGTTACAATAAACAAAATTAAATAGCTCACCTGTAAATCCAGATCAATTTCCTCAATTTATAGGGTCATTGTAACTGGAAACTTATATTCAAAAAGATTATCATCCAAAGTTAAGTATCCCAAAGCCAAAAAAGTTTAAATGACCTTATGTGTATGTCATTTCTTTAGCTTCTTTTTAGAATCAAATGTTTTTCAAGTGTTGCTTTCAGCATTTCTTTTGAGACTAGTGGAAGCCCATTCCATATTTTCAATTCTTTCTATTATTTTATTGTTTTTAATAAATAAAATTGCAAAGGTTTTTTTGTCCATCTTGAAAAAAGATTTTTAGTTTTGCTGGAAATAAAAGGCTAGCTTTAATTTTATGTTTCCTAAATTCTTTGAGTAAAGGTAAAAATAATTTTCTTTTAGAGATTACAGCTGGGGAATAATCATTATCAAATCTAATGACTTTGTCTTTTATTTTGATTGGTGATTTTGCACAAGCTGTTTTTAATACCGGTTCTTTGTCATGTGAAGAAAGAAATTTTACAATTACAGATCTAGTAAAATTGGACTTGTTATTTTTAGACATTGCCAAGGATCTATGCGCCTTTTCAACACCATATGAGACAGCCTCTGGTAGTTCCAAAATTTGAGGCAACCAAGAAGATAGAAATTTCACCATATCTGAGCCTTCGATACTTTCAGGTAATCCAAATATTCTTATATTACTTCTTTGTGATCTATTCTCAAGATCATCTACTTTTAATTGAAGAAAAGTGTTTTGTTTCAATAGAAATTCAACATTATGCTCATTCTCCTTTGTTCTGGTATCAATGTCATTCATAGCAGTTTCTATACCTGATATCTGTTTTTTCTGTTGAGTGAGGTCTTCATGTAAGATATGCATTTGCAGAGTACATTTCTCCTTAAAATGATCTATTTTCATATCCATTTTGTCTAGTGTTGAAGAGAGTTCTTGTATGTTAGATATTAATGATTGAAGTTTTTTTTTAAATGAATATTCTTGTTGAGAAGATTTGTTATAGCTCATGTTGTTCTGCTGCCGAAGATTTCTAGTAGATTTTTTGACAGGAAAATTTAATATTTAAGCAACATTTTTTAAAACTTATCCTAATATATTGTTTAAAAAATTAGTTTAGGATAAAAAATCCAATTTTAGGATAAATAGGAATTAAAATTCCTGTCAGGAATGAATTTGAAAGACAGAGCTAGTAGAAAATGCTGCTACCTTGTGGACATCTTGGCCACACCCCCAACTAGCTTGTTTTTAAATGACTATATCATCATACAGCAGGCAGCACATATATGGTTTAAGACTTTAGAATGTTTATGGTCCAAATAAATCCACATTTGTGACAAAAATTTCAAATTATTCTAATAAATGCATTGTCCTTACTCTTTCCCTTCTTCACTGCATGTGTAATTCTTTGTTAAATGGACATTAATTTCAAAAGAGACACAACTTTATTTGCTGGTTTTAAAAAAATTGTCATGGGTTGTTTTGTGCAATAGTGGAACCTAGTTTTTTTGGATGATTCACAAAACAAGTAATCTGGCTGCAGATTAGACTTGTATTCTGAATCTGCAATGGCACTGAAATGTTTTGGAAACTAGATACCTCGAGTGGGTGGATGTCATTAAACAGGATCTCCAGATCACAAAAGTCACGACAGAGCAGACCTCTGAAGCAAAATGCATATATTCCTTTGCTGTATTAAGATGAGGTCCTGATTCGGTTGTCAGTTTTCAGCTTTGGAGAAGCTGGTTTGCAGCATGGACATAATATCAGAATTGCTCATCTTTGTACAAAGTAATATGGTAATTTGCGTACTGGATGGGTCCAAATAGGTCACAGTAAGAATATAGGCTGCTGATCGATATGGTAAGGAGGTGTCCAAGTCTGGAGATCTGAGAAACCTCTAAACAGGACAGAGAAAGAAGGGAGTTGGGGCAAAATGTACCCTCCCAAGTAATGGCTTTAGACCTAGCAGATAAATCACTGGCAAACCATCTTGTGCATTGAGATAAGTGACAGCTGGCAATGCAGGACTGTAGAATGTTTTTACTGGCTGTATTAAGGACTTTCAATATGACTAGAAAGAGGACCCCCAGCAAAGTAACCTAGGCAGAACTTTTTTTCTTGGCTAAGCCATGAAATCCAGAAGAGTAGTTTCTAGACTGTGGTCTCATCTAAATTCATGCTGGGAAGTGGAAGAGACAAAAATTCCATAAGATGCAATAGTTATGTCTTTATACAGTTATGCAATAATCCCTTTTTCACAGCTTAGGGACATAAGAAGTACAGATAGGCTGGTTAATAACAATGGAAAAAGAGTAGGCAATATTTTTGTAATTTTCTAGAATCTCAGGGAAGGTAGCCTGAGATACTGAGCAGACATATAATTGTTTTCTGTTTCTCTAGTGGTCCATTTTTCCCATCTGATTTTTATTTATTTATAGCATTGTTGGGCCTTTCTGACATTTTTAATGAACCTAAATATAAGTAGCTAGGGTGGGGCAATGGGTGCAGCCACTCCCGGGAGCAAAGTGTCAAGGCGAGTGGCCAGTAGATGCCAACCAGTCTTCAATGCAATAGTGGCATTCAAAAATTAATACCAGTATTGCATTTGTGGTAAGAACTGAAGCACATAGCTTTCTGTGTGGCACAGACTGTAGCAACTGCCTGCTGCAAATGTATCAAGCATTTTATGATAGTTTAAAAATGAAAGAAACTTTTTTTATAACTTAAGTGCTTTATTTCTCTGTATGCATAAGTTTAAAACAAAATACAAGCCTTTTTTATAGCTGACATGGTACCTTTTATAACTGAAAAAGCAGTTTATGCATTTGTGATATGGAGTATAGCAACTGCTTACTACAAATTTAGTAAGCAGTTTGTTATAGCTTAACAAGAGAAAAACTTAAAAAAAACTTATGAGCTTTACCTCTCCATATGCATTAACTGTAAAAACTACTGTTTAAAACAAAATAATTTCTTTACAACTGAAAAAAAAATGTTTTACATGGCATAGGCTAGAGCAACTGCTTTCTGCAAAGGCAGCAAGCAGTTTGCTACAGGTTAAAGAGAGAAGAGCTTTTTTTACACTCTTCATGTTAAAAGATCTTTAGATGGGGACACGGGATTGAGGAATGGTCCTGGGTACCAAAATAGCTAACAACACCTCTGCTATGTATAACCACAGCTCTGTCCATGAACTTGGTCCTATCACCCCTTTACTGCCAATACCACACTTCCCAGTGAACCAATCCAAGCATTTTTATATTATGCCTTACAGTTCTAACTCAGCATTAACCCAATGAAAATGACTTGCCCAAGAAGGTGCCTTTCTTTCTACTCAGATATTTTCAGATCTACATTAAATATCCTGAAATAGCACTGTGTTATGCCCCCTTATGTGCCCCATAACATTTATCTTTTCCTTATGTTATGCCAGTTTTTTTCCACTTAATGATAATTCTGATACCATTATCTACAAATATCCTGACCTACCTCTCCAAAACTGATATACTGACTCAGCCTCAGCCACTAATCTCACATTCAAGGTGTAATACTACCCAAATAACTAAGCCTACTCCTCAGTGTAAAGCTTAGTAGTTTCCATACACACTACCATTGAATACATATATTAAATATTAATGTCCCTTTTACACCAATTCTGAAAAAGTGTTAAAGCAATATAGAAATATTATGCATTAAACAGATATCAGTAGGAAGCAACTGCTCACTTTTAATTCTTCTCTTCACATTATATTGCATCCCCCTGCCTCTCTTAGGGACACTAATCATTGGCAGGCATATTATTTCCCTATTTGACTACCTCATTCAAAAATACTGTTTTAGTGATGCAAAAACCAGGAAACATGGAAACACGCTACTTCTGTGCTAGCCTTGTGCAGCTAAGCAGCTTTATGTTGCAGCACAAGGAAGCACTGCATATTGTAATGACAACATCCTTTGCTGATGTGCAGCTTGCTGTGCTTTATGATATATAAATTTGAGGCAAACCCACTTTGCAGGTGGTCCTAGCCATGCAGTCAGATTGTGCAATGAGACACACCCATACAGTGAACTACATTCACAGTAGTGCAAGACGCAAGCCATAAAGTGGTCATGTTCTACATTGTGTGATCTTGTAAGAACAGAAATTGTGCATCTCAGTATAATGAAAGCCTTGCAGCAGTGGGGTTGTCTGTTATCACATCCTTCTGCAGGACATCACCAACAGCTTGATAAAGCTAAGTAGCAATATGGTATTTGTAACTGCACTGCTATGGTATCCACACATGTGGACACCTGTCAGATGCATAAAGGGAAGGAGGTGGGTATACAGGATAGTACAAAAAAGGAGAAGAGTAAGCAGAGGGTCACACAAGAGCAACACATAGCTATTACAGGATAGGAGGCAATTTTTTGGAGAGGCTAAGGCCCCACATTTTCTTTACATGGAGAAAACAGAAGGGGGAAGTATGAAAGGCAAAGCAGGGAAAGAAAGGAGGTTAGGAAATTGTGTAGTGGTAGGCAAACAAATAAGGGGAAATTGCACACATTCATACATGATGGAACAGTGACACCATTTTTCCCATCCTGAATAAGCATTTACCCTCAATACAAGTTGAAAGTGTGGCCTTATTGACACAGGTGTGTCTTGACCACACAGGAACATAAGGCTGTATAGCATGAGCACTCACAATTCCCAGTAGGGGATGGATCCCTTATGGCACTAAATACCAGTGATGCCCCCTCTGGGGCTACAGCAACACAATGTAGCCATTGTATTTAAAGTGTGTAGAACTCTGATTTTTCAGCCTTGCAAGGGAGCCCAACACTGTCTGTCAAAAGTGGTGCCTGGCATGCAACTAGCAGTTACAATCATTCAGGAAATGAGCCACTGTATCATTCTGGCACAATCCAGTGCAATCTAGTCCAACAAGAACTTCATTGCTGTATTGTGTAGCATCTGCGCGAACATGAAGGTCAGTGACACAGTAATGAATGGTCTAATGAGGTATATGATGTCACACACTGGTGCCATGTCCACTTCAGTGCAAACAATTTCCAGTGCCACCATCAATGCACACACTGACAGTCTTGTCACAAGAAGGTACATCTCAAGAGTTGATATGCAGGGGGGCCATAGCTGGGTACACTGTCTCACATACACTGGATTGTGTACCATGCTTCAACAACCCTCAACATGTGTGGTTATGTCGCTCACCTTCCATTGGGAGGACAACTCATGAACAGACCTCATCCAGATAACAGTCCTGCAGTCATTTGCCAAACCTGTTGAGGGAGAAATCACAGGTCCTAGTGCAACAAGCCAGTTTACTGGGCACAGATCACACTCATGTAGTGGTACCCCAGCACGTTGTAGGAGGAAACTGCCTATGACACAGAATTGTCATCATTTCAAGACTCTTGAGTCTGCAGTTAGGCTGCTCGTCTTGCTCTCACTCAATCCTTGGGTGTTTCCCCCCCAACAAACCTAAAAAGACAACAATATAAATGGGAATACCCCCTACACTGGTCAACTATCTGGGACTACCTACAGAACTGTTGAATTAACTAGCGTCTCACTCCTTGGGCGTTTCCCCCCCAACAAACCTAAAAAGACAACAAAATAAATGGGAATACCCCCTACACTGGTCAACTACCTGGGACTACCTACAGAATTGTTGAATTAACTAGTGTCTTACTCCAAAGGTGTTCCCCCCCCAACAAACCTAAAAAGACAACAAAATAAACGGAAATACCCCATACACTGGTCAACTGCCTGGGACTACGTACAGAATTGTTGAATTAACTAGTTTCTCACTCCTTGGGTGTCCCCCCCCCCCAAAACAAACCTAAAAAGACAACAATATAAACGGGAATACTCCCTACACTGGTCAACTACATGGGACTACTTACAGAATTGTTGAATTAACTAGCATGTATGTATCTGACCTAAATTACTGGATTATTTTAAATAAAACTTGTACCCTACCCTTAGTGAGCACTCTAGCAGCCTACTGCAGCCCCCCCCCCCTCCGGTTGCTTTTTCTCATAAGTTTTTCACTAAAAAGCCTACTATAGTCTTTGTCTCCCACCCCTATTTCACCACTAGGTGGCAGCAGACTCCCACTACAGTGCAACGCTTGCTTTCCCGCTTGCTGTTCTACTACCTAACCAAAGCTACCATCTTTCAGTACACCAAACATAAAGGTAAGGGCATATAATAAAGGAGAAAGCCCAGCTCTGTCCTGTACCCACTCCCACCCTAATATACCTCACTCTAGACTATACACTGCCCTATTATAGAGCCCCCACCAACTGATAGCTTTTCCTGCTGCTCTCACTCCTACCTGGCTCTTCCTTTCCCCCTGGCCCTCTTTCAGTACTGCCACTCCCTCTTGCCTCCTTATCCCCTCCCCAGAGGTGCACTTCCTCCCCCATACTTATTTTCCTGAGGTGCTTCAGTGGCGCCATCTTTTAGAAAGAGGGAAGTGGATGGGGTTAGCGTGTCCTCCACCACCTAGCCATTTCTGCAGTTAGGCTGCTCGTCTTGCACTCGGTAGATCACAGGCAACTGTTTATGCTGCATATGTGTTGCCTGCAACTGCTGTTTTTTGCTTGGATGTACTATATTTACAGCCTGATACCTATACTTCATTTATGTGTGTATTATTATCTTTGTTGATGCTATTAACTTGCTCATGTGTTGCCTGCAACTGCTGTTTTTTTAACTTGAATGTTCTATATTTACGGCCTGATACCTATACTACATTTATCTAACAACCAGTGCTTTGTCACCAAACAGCCATGTGCTAAACTGCTGAACAGCCTTATAACTGAGTTTAGAGGCATGCAGATAGGACTAAAAGGCAGCGACAAATAGTATTATTAATATCAGGACAGCATAGTTTGCCTGGGAAAGCCTGTGTTTAAGCACGACATGTGTTTTTTATGCTCATATTTACGTGCAAGTTGATTTCAAAGGTGCCGACCGTAGCGTACTTATTCTGCTTGGTACAAAGTGTCCGTTTAATCAGCTTAACACATTAAATCACTCTCTAAGCTTTTCTAGATGAATGCTGCTTCAGCACTCGATGTAGCCCGGTGTTACTGTTGGGCTTCTAATAATATAAATAGCTCGCATAGTGCCAGATCCAGCCAGCTACAGGGGCTGAACGCCAACTGCGGCACCATCTACTTGTGCTCCATAGGGCGTTCTTGTAAACTCTAAATGTCTTACATGACGTTCTTGCTCAGCATTAAGTGCTAGCACAATACAAAGGTGCAAACCGCAGAGCACTACTCTGCCTGGACTAGGGTGTCCATTTCATATGTTTCAGCACTCGATGTAGCACGGTGCATAACCCATTGGGTTTTCAGATATTATATTAGCTCGCATAGTGTTAAACCCATCAAGCTACAGAGGTTGAACGCCAACTGCGGCAGCATCAACATGTACTCAATGGGCTGTTATGGATCTATAAATGTTTATTATGTGAACGTACTCTGAGTAAGATTGAGAACTACTGTGTTTGTCTGCATTTTCTGCATCTGCATTTCCTAATAATTCATGTGCTTTGTTTTTGACTGTGAAGTACTAAAATGTTTGATTAAATTCCCTGCATCTGTATATTTTAACTGTACTCCCCACCTACACTCACTCTCTACCCTGCTTCCACCTATAAGTAAACCTGTTGCCTCTGCATCTATATCTTTCTCAATGTACCCCCCAACCTACATTCACTCCTTATCCACCTTCTTTCTAACTGTACCCCCCAGCCTACACTCACTCCTTATCCAGCTTCTTTCTACATATTCCCACATACCATATAATCACTAACTTACCTCTCTCTCTCATTACAGCTCACTCCTCAGGTGGCCCCCCAACAAACCTAAAAAGACAACAAAATAAATGGGAATACCCCCTACACTGGTCAGCTACCTGGGACTACTTACAAAATTGTTGAATTAACTAGCGTGTATGCATCTGACCTAAACTACTGGATTATTTTAAATAAAACTTGTATCCTACCCTTAGTGAGCACTCTAGCAGCCTACTGCAGCCCTCTACCTCCCCCTCTCCGGTTGCTTTTTCTCATAAGTTTTTCACTAAAAGCCTACTATAGTCTCTGTCTCCCACCCCCATTTCACCACTAGATGGCAGCAGACTCCCACTACAGTGCAACGCTTGCTTTCCTGCTTGCTGTTCAACTACCTAACCAAAGCTACCATCTTTCAGTACACCAAACCTAAAGGTAAGGGCATATAATAAAGGAGAAAGCTCAGCTCTGCCCTGTACCCCTATATCAGACTAACTCACACCCCAATATACCTCACTCTAGACTATACACTGCCTCATTATAGAGCCCCCACCAATTGATAGTTTTTCCTGCTGCTCTCACTCCTACCTGGCTCTTCCAGCTCTGTTCGCCCTGCGGGCTCACTCCGCTCCCCAACCCTGCCCCCAAATTCTACCTGCCCCCAGTGCCTGTTCTTTTATCCCCACCCTAACCCCTCCCCACCACACCCAACCTGCAGCTAACCACTCACATCCACACCCTGCCTACAACTAGACACTCCCATCCACAAACACATACTTACCACACACAGTCCATACACTAACGCTACCCCCTCCACACACACATTAATACTAACCAGTCTTCTTATCTTCCTCTACTGTCTAACCTTCCTTACAAGTTTCCCTAATACACGCCAATCTCTAAACCCCAAAGCCACCATCTCTGACCTCTCTTATACATCCACAGCTTATAGCCTAATCTCACCTGAACTATATTGCTCTAAACCAAGCCATTATTTCAAACCATCCATACTCTCTACTCCTTCCCCCACCACCCCTTTCATACCATCACCTCAAAAAAAAAGCTCCCTCTCAACAACCCTTCCTTCCTATTCCCCATTCAACATCTCCAACACCTCTTCCTCAACTCCCTCTCTCAATCAGGCGACATCAACCCTAACCCTGGACCCTCCTCATCCAGCCACCTAAGCAACAGCCCCATCAAACCCCACAAACCCAAAACCATCCGGCTAACCACCTTCAATGCACAAAGCCACAGAAACAAAATCCCCAACCTGCATGCCTGGCTTGCTCACATCCAACCTGATATTACAGCCATCTCTGAGACATGGCTTAAACCTTCCATCTCTGACAATGAAATCCTTCCTTCTGGCTACAAAATCCTTTGCAATGATAGAACTGGGAGAAAAGGTGGTAGTGTGGCTATTATCTACCCATCCACCCATACTCTAACTTCATACTCCAACCCCATCCCTACCTTCTCCAATGCCAAAATATCAATAGAGTATTTAAAGCTTAATAACTGCAAATCTTTATGCATCTGCTCTATCTATATCCCTCCAGGCAATAATACCAACATGTTAGAAGACATACTATCCTGGTTTAACTCCGGTATAATACTTGAAACCTATATCCTTGGTGACTTAAACATAAACTGGGCATCCATCAACTCTAACACCCCATCCCAGACAATCAATCTTTACAACTTCACCCAACTCATAAACCTTCCAACCAGGCCCAACAAAGATGGAACCTCTGGTGCCATCATAGACTGGATACTCACTACCCACCCCCACCTTGCCTCTCAAGCCAGTCTTCTACCCAATCCTCTCAGTGACCACCTACCTGCCTTCATTGACTGCATATCCCCCACCCCCTAAAACATCACCAATATATCCTAACCCGCAACCTATCCTCCTTCAACCCACACACACTCTCAGAATGCCTGAAGCACATAGACTGGTCACCCCTAAAAACTCTTCCACTTGGCGATGCATTATCCTATTTTAGCAGTACATTCCTAACCATCCTAAATCAACAGGCCCTCCCTAAGATCCAAAAGAATCAAATCAAATCCCTGCCCCTGACTATCCCATGAAACTAGAAACATCATGCATCAGAGTGATAAAAAATGGAAACAATACCAAAAACAAAACACAACCAACTCCCTCCTAGAATTTAAACAACTATGTAACTTAGTCAAAAAATTGATAACCAAAGGCCGCAAAAACTACTACAATAACCTCCAATCCATTCACTCATCCAATCCAAAAAGATTTTGGAGCTCTATGTCCTCCATCCTTCACCCATGCAATAAAAGCAACCCATGCCCAGACCCTATTCTCTCAGATCTTCAAACTGCCACTAATTTCAACCATTTCTTCATTGATTGCATTGCAAAACTATCATCCTCCTTCCCTGACCACTCCTCCTGCCCCCCCCAACAGCAAGCCTCCTCCTTCCTCCCCCTTTACCCTCAAACCCATCCCCACAAACACAATAAAAGACTTCTCCTCAAGCTAAAACCCTGTTGTAATGCACCAGATAATCTACTACCCTCCTTCCTCAAACAATCCGCTGAAACCATTGCCTACCCTGTATCTATTCTAATAAACAGATCTATACAGGAATCACACTTCCCTACCATCTGGCACCAAGCATACATCATTCGTCTTCATAAATGTGGTAAAAACATAGACACAACCAACTTCAGACCTACAGTTATACTCTTCCCCCTCTCTAAAATACTTGAAAAAAAACTTCCATGCACAAATCATGCAACATCTAAACCTAAACAAACTTCTCTCCCACACCCAACATGGCTTCCGCCCCAGCCACAGTACCATCACTGCCCTCCTTTCCTTTCTAGAGACAATCAACCTTGCACGTGATAAGGGCAAATATGTATCATCACTACTCTTAGACCTTTCAAAAGCATTCAACGCCATCTCCCATCGCCTACTTCTATCCCAGCTCTCATCCTTACATCTCTCTCCCTCCACCCTTACTTGGTTCACCAGCTACACATCTAACTACCAACAAGTCATCCAGTAGAAGGAATCTACCTTTCCTTTCCTACCTACACCCACCGGAGTCCCTCAAGGTTCTGTTCTTGGTCCTCTGCTCTTTAACATATTTATCAACAATTTCCACCTCTCCATCCCTGATGCCTCCATCATCCAATATGAAGATGACTCCACTATCATCTTCTCTGCCACCTCCGCCACTGAACTACTAATAAAAACCCAGCTTGCCTTCTCCAAAACTGAATCTTGGATGAAAGCCAAACACATGCCCTAAATGCCTCCAAAACAAAACTAATGATCTTTATCCCTACTAGAAATTCCACTTTAGACAAAAATCTGTTCCGCATTACAAGCCATAATAAAACTCCACTAGAATAGTCCCCCTCAACCAAACTGCTAGGAATCATTATTGCTGAAAACCTAAAGTCTAACTCCCACATATACTCTGCCATCAAAACAACTCATCAGAAGATTGATCTCCTATACAGACACAATTGCTACCTCAGCCCCTCCACCCGGCAAACACTTGCAACTACCTTCCTCCTCCCATCCCTCATGTACGGTACTCCACTATTTACCAATCTCCAACTAGGCCTGCTCTCCAAACTAGAAACCTGCGACCACAAAATTAGCAAATTCACTACTAACTCCAAAAGTTCATCCCATCACTGCCACTCACTACTCAACCTCAAATGGCTAGAACTCCCCAACTACCTTAGATATTCGCAACTCATCACTAGTCACAAGCTCATCTTCAAACCTTCTGACTGTCTATCCCTAGCCACAGTACTAACACCCTACACTCCCTCCCGCTCCCTAAGATCAGAGAACCAAAATCTGCTTCAAGTACACAAACCCTCTCATCCCCCAGGCCAGCTACTACTATCCTGCACAATAGCCAAACTTTGGAACTCTCTCCCCTCTCACCTACGCAACATACCTAATCATAATAACTTCAAAAGCCACCTCTTCATATATCTATCCTCTAAATGGGAATGTCCCTCTCATGCTCCTACCTAAATTACTTCCTCAACCAACTGTCTTCCTACTCCCCTTCTTTGTTCTCTTACACAAATATCATTGAGCTTTGTCTCTGTCAACCTGGTTTAACCTAATGCATTGATTTAAATACTGTAAATTAAGTAATGTAATGTAACCTTACATATATGTAAATATAATGTAATGTAATGTATGTTCTTGTGGAGCTTTTCTCTCCGGGTCTCCACTGAAAACGGGCCAACTCGACCCAGTGGACTATCCTGGTTAACAAATGCAAATAAATAAATAAATCAGGCCAAGGTCACAAAGTGGAGCCCCCACTGCACTGTAGGAGGAAATTGTATATGACAGAGTACCCATCACCATAGGACCCCAGTCTCACATTCCTGTTGTGTACTCTTACCCAGTGTGTGTAGACAGATATGTGTCACTGTGTCCTCAGCCATCTGTGAACATGATAGCTGTGACCCACTAAACCCTTTATCCTGTATAATAATTATGTGAATATCTGATGCATAGTGTGGGTGAACCATGCAGTGAACAGCATAATCTTAATTTTTACACTTCATGAATCAAGTTTGATCTGTGTCATACTGTACTGTCCCTATGCTCTTGTTAGGGCCCATAAATCTGGATTAGAGAATGCTCTACCAGGGACTATGACCATCGCTGCTGGGGGGGGGGGGGGGGTACTGTACAACTGCAATTTATTTCTGTTTTGCCACACTGTTCCACTTGTTGCTTATGTCTGCCCCATCCACCTGAGACATCAAGCTAAAGTTTCTGAAATTCTAACCTGCAGCTCAGAGAGGTTACATTCCAGTGCCTTTCACCTCTCCTGTTCCTTGTGTCTGCCCCACCATCCACTGAGACATTAGACTAAAGGTTCTGAAAGAGCTCCAATATTGGCTTTATTTGGTTGGATCCCTTTCTAGCTGGCCTGCTATATCCAGCCCAGAGCTTCCCCACCCCGGGTCTTTTTTTTTAAAGACTTGGAGAGATATGGAAAGCCCTGAACTGTGAGTAACAAGTTTTTCATCAAAAAGAAAAGAGAAAAAAGTGTTCATTTCAGTTCTGCTTAAATATTTATGTTGCACTTATAGTGACCTGTGTAGTGATACTTTTTTGTACTTTTTTGCTTTTTTCCATGCTTGCTTGCATTTTTCAGTTTGTTCTGAGGTCTTAGTCTTGTGGGCTAATTTGCAGTTGTAGGAAGAGTGTGTTTCTGCATTATACTGCACTTCTATATCCACAAGTAGAATTACTTGTAAAAGCTAGATGTTTGTATTTTTGTTTGTATTTTTGTAAACAAGAAACATTTTTATTAAATTATCACATATGACATAATCATACATTCATATAAATGAAAACCAACCATATTAACATAATTGTAGTTGCAAACATTATGTATCACTTATAATCTAGCCAGTCACTGTCACTCAAACATTAGATAGCTCATTCAAAATTCAAAACCTGCCTTCTTTTAAACCTCGTTCCTTCCTCTGCATCTATTGTTCACAAAATTCCCTTGCTTTTCTATGTAATTTGTTCCTATCCTTTTCTAAAGATCCCAATTCCAGTTGTTTATCTCTGTTACTATATTATTCTTAATTGTCTGCACCAACAAAGCACCCTTAATAGCCTTCTGACACCAATACACCACTCCCTTGCAGCTCACCAAAGGACTGGACTATATGGATATGCAATTTCCTAACTTTTCTGTAACTATCTTGGTGGATATAGGTGTAGGCATCTTGTGACAATGTAGCAATTGTCTCATATTTACTGACAACCCCTTTATTCTTAAAGAAATAGAGACAGTATGCAATAGGTGTACTTACACACTGATACTGTAGGCTGAACTCTCACATACAACCTCACATGAGGTTGTCAAAATCATTCAAATAACACCCACCTCACATAGCACACAGCACACACATAAACTAATGTATGCTGAGGCACTTGAAAGCAACTTTCCTAAGCAATAAATATTGCCTAGACCATTCATTGTCAAAGCAATGCCTCTGCAAGCCCAGAGGCTTGACCTTGACCAAATAGTGAAAACTCCCACCAGGGACTCCAACATACTGGACTTAGTGCTCACAAATATGGGAGAATGCTGCATCTCCACAATGTCTCATCCTATTTGATAAGATCTGACCATAAGGCTGTCTCCTTTGAAATCAAAATCAGGTCTGTAACACCAGTAACAGTAAGGAACTATTCCAAGACAAACTACCTTTCATTAAGTGATGGTTTGTTAAAATTCAATGCCCCTGCAAACCCTGAGAACACAGCAGGCTACACTGAATTCCTCTCAGAAACCCTGTATGACCATGTCAATGGCTGCATAGAGGCTGTTGTACCAACCAGAAGTAAGCCCATAATCATCACCATCATCATCAACCCTCTTCTTCCCATTTGCCTACATGCGGTCAGGATGTCATATCAACTGTCACCATTTCTCTCTATTCAATACCAGTCTCTGGCCTTCTTTGATACTCGTTCCTGACTGTTGCACATCTTCTCTCATGCAGTCCATCCATCTCTTTGCTGGGCACCTTTGTTTCCTCTTGCCTTCTTCCTGTCTGCCCCAAATCTTTTTCACCAGATTGTCTTCTGCTTTTCTGCATGTGCACAAACCACAGTAATCTGTTCTCTTTGACCTTTTCTGAAATTGGAGCTACTTTGTCTTCTCCTCTTGTGTCCTCATTTCTTTGTCTGTCCCACAGTGTACACCCTAAGACCCATCTCAGGGACTTCATCTCCATCACCTCTAGTTCCCTCAACTGCTGTGCCTTTGCTGCCCAGGTTTTCATACCATACAGTAGTATTGGTCATACCACTGTTTTGTACACCTTACTTTTCAGCTTCTTTGGTATTCTTCTGTCATACACTACACCTGACACTCTGTACCAGTTGGCTGCAGCCCCTTTGATTATAGCTTTGACCTCCTCATTCAGACTTCACTTCTCCTCAGCCACCCCTTGCAGATACTTGAAGCCATTAACCTCTTCCACTATTTCCCTTCTATCTCAATTTTCAGCTTCTTCTGAACTCCACCATTTGGCGCTGTTACTACTGTAGTATCTGTACTCAGTTTCATCCCATTTGTCTTCAGTTTTGCATTCCATTTCCCTATCCTTTGCTGCAGTTCTTGCCCAGAGTCTGCCTGTAATGCCAGATCATCTGCATACAGCAACTTTGTTGATTTGTCCCCTCCGACCTGTTTGCTAATGTAGTCCATCACCAGTATGAGCAGCAGTGGGCTCTGAGCTGAAATCTGGTGCATGTCCACTCTCACTGGGAATGCCTATGTGAGACTGAACAGTGTTTGTACTTGAGTCATTGGGTCCTTGTACATTGCTTGAACTAATTCTACCAATATTTCTGGGACTTCAAACCACTGCAGGACAGCCCAAGTAAGCTTTCTTGGGAATTGGTTATACGATTTCTCCAAGTCAAGAAATGCCCATTTGGACTCTTTCCTCATCTGTAGCATCTTCTCAACTATCTATCTCACTGAAAACATCGAGTCAGTTGTGTTGCAACCTGATCTGAATCCGAACTGCTTATCTCCCATATTACTTTCTACTACTTTGCATATTCATTTATCAATCATCCTCTCCAGAACTTTCATATAATGTGACAGGAATTTGATACCTCTGTACTACCCACAGTTGTGAATGTCCCCTTTGTTCTTGAACACTGGCACTAGTATGCTTAATTTCTCCAGTCATTTGAGATATGCCTTTCTCTCCACACTGCTGAGTATCCCCAGGAGCCATTTCTCCCCTGTCTCACCCTGCATCTTTATTATATCTGCTGTGACCTCATCTGACCCTGTTACTTTCCCTAACTTCATTTTCCTTAGTGCTGTTCTTACTTTTTCTATTGTAGGTTCCCCTCTTCTCTCATCATAGGCTGTGTCTGGGGCAGTACAGCTTCTATGGGATTTTCTTTATTCAGAAGCTGCTGGAAGTACTCCTTCCATCTCCCTTTGATGTCCTGTGGACTGGTGAGCAGGGTGTTGCTGACATCCCTTATGCAGGGTGTCTGACTATCTTCTTTATCTTTCTGTTTTTGCTTTGTAACCTGGTATAGTTTCCTTGTGCCATCTACTGACTTTACAGAAGCTGGTAGAATGCCTCTGATGCCTTGTTCTTTGCTATTTCTTAGCTTCTCTGTTAGCCAACCAGTATTCCTTCCTAGCCTGGTCTGGCTTTTCTGTCTCCCATTTTTTCCTGAATGCCATCTTTCTTTTGATAACTTCCTGGACTTCTGCATTCCACCACCAGCTTTCCTTATGTACCTTATTTCCACACGTGGCTAGGCTGTATATCTGTTCTGTAGTCTTCACCTGTTAAATATCTACTTTCTGATAAGAAATGTCATCATTCAACATTGTCAGCATAGATTCCTTATAAAAAACATAATCCATCACCACTAGAGAACCACCTTTATCAGCTGGTCTTGCTGCGATGGAACGATCGTTACACAAAACCTCCAAAGCTTCTTTTTCTTCTCTGTTTAAATTATAGAAGTACTTCTTAAAAATACCACTATCATGCATCTTATATATTTCTTTTATACATGCTTTTTCAAATGTCTCAATAGCAGCATTGTTTACAGGAATATAGCTACTTGGTTTCTTAAAAATGTTTAACAATGTTGAATGATGACATCTCTTATCAGAAAGTAGATATTCAACAGGTGCATGTAAGCAGCAAGTTAATATACTATGCATTATTTGAATGCTTAGAGTGTCGAGTTATTAGCCAAGAGCTATTCAAGTACTTCTTAGTAGACAAACCTGTTCTACCCATCATACAAGGACTCCCCAAAATACATAAACATCCTAGAGTGCCCCCCATGAGACCCATTGTATCAGGGAGGGGCTGGTGTACTGAACCTTTGTCCATTTTTGTGGAGCACCACCTTAAAACTGTGTTGAAAAAGCATGTATATATATTAATTGATACAAAACAGTTTTTAAAAGATCTGTATGCATTTTGTAAGAGTATAGCTGTGGAGGATAGATGGCTCATGATTACGGTGGATGTGAAATCTCTATTCACAGTCATCCCTAATAGTAAAGGTGTTGAGGTCTTCAAACAGTATTTAATGGAAGACGAAACATATGATGTACAAGTTATTGATTTATTATCACTGTTGATGGAACTGATATTAGAGAACAATATCTTTTTGTTTGAAGGAAATTTATATAGACAAAAGGATGGCGTGACCATGAGCACTTCATGTGCAAATAGCTACGCAAATATTGTTATGGCTATGTGGGAGAAAGAATTCCTACTCACTGTGATGGGAAGGCATCTGAAGTTCTACAGGAGATTTGTGGATGATCTCTTTACTTTATGGGGAGGTGATGTAGCCTCATTTCTATCATTCTTCCACAAAATAGATAATAGTACCAGCTTCCTTAAATTTTCAATGAAGCATTCCTATGATGTTATAGAATATCTGGATATCAGGATACTTCAAAAGGATAGAGGTGTTCTGGATACTGAAATCTATAGGAAAGAATGTTATAGGAATAGCTATCTCCATAGACAGAGCATGCACCCGAGACATATATTTAAGAACACTGTAAGAGACCAAGATCTGAGAGTGTCAAGACTCACAGCTAATCAAACTAAGTATAAGGAAGAGATCAAGAACATGAAGGAAAGGTTCATACATAGAGGGTACAGTGAAAGAGAGATACAACAGTCATTAGTGGGCCTATCTGAGGCAAGGGATGGAACAGGTAAGCCATATTTTTCAGATATGGATACTATGATAGATGGAGGAACTGCTAGTCAGAAACCTATGAGAGTACAAGTATCCTACTCGAGTAACATTAGATCTCTACAGGAAGTATATCAAAAAAATGGAATATACTATGTGCTGTGCTGATGATGTTAAAAGGCTGGTAGGTGAGACCCCGAGATTTGCTTTTAAGAATAAAAAATTTATAAAAAAATTATTATGTGGATCACAACCCATGGAAACAAGAAGAGAAAATGCAGTCAGATATGGAACCTTCCCCTGTAATAAATGTAATTACTGCACCTTCGTTGACACTGGAAGTAGATTTCTACAATCAGATCTAAAGAAGGAGTTTACCTTCAGAATATTAGCTAACTGTGACAGTATGAATATTATATACTTGGCACACTGCACAGTCTGTCCTGCCTTCTACGTTGGAATGACAATGTGAAGGCTGAGAATCCAGATGAGGGAGCATATATATGATATCACCCGAGGAATAGAGACAAATGCCTTAGCCAGGCATGTGAGGGACCATGATGAGACACACAAAATTTTATTTTTAGTAATAGATAAAGTCTATACCAACAATAGAGGTGGAGATGTTAGGAATAGAGTAGAAACAAGGGAACTAGAATGGATTATAAGGCTACGAGCTAACATTGGGGTAGGCCTGAATGACAAAATGAATATTAAACTCATTCTTTTAAATAGAGATTTAAAGAAATAGTAGGTAGTACCCCCCTCCCCCCTCAACCTTTTATACTTTTTTATACTTTTATATTGTATGTATTAAGTTGTATGATGTGATATGTTGTTTCTATTGTTAAGCTGTTTTTAATTTTAAGCTTTTAAAAATTTTCACACTAGGTATAAAACTTTTTATACTAGGTATATGGTTTTAAGGATTAATTGGGTAGTTGATGGCAATGATAAGCTTGGTATAAATGCTGTGTTTTACTGTTCTTTGATTGTCTGATGAAGTGGCTGGTGCCACGAAAGGGCTCACCTCTTTTACTAATAAAGCTGTTATTCTACATAGCCGTGGCTGCTACCTCCTGCTTTGTTTTTTACTGTGCATTTAAATAAACCTTGCCCTAGCCAAAAGTGTGCTCATGGAGAAGCTGAACTGGAATGAAACAGATAATGAATAATGTAATGTGTTCAGGCAGGATCTATGGTTATTGCTGCTGATAAACTCCATGGCAGGATTATACAGGAAAAAGGGTCTCAGTTATACTGCCAAATAAGCTGCCTTGCCACCCAATGAGGTAAATGTTATGACATTCATTTAAATGCTGCATCACACTGCTGTAGAGCCAGCCAGGTGATAGCACAGACATAACCTAAACTGGTAGTCAAAAGATTTCAATACAAAATAACTTTCCATGTTTGAAGTTTTTAGCTTCCCTTTTTCTTTCATAATGTAACAATGGTGAGTGGTAACTTTAAAAAGAAAACTTCTGCAGTTACATTAAGTGAATTATTGATTAACCAAACTTCAGTTTTATGACTCAAATTCATGTCTGGAAATAGGTTCCAAAAATATAGTTTCCAATGTACCTAAAATCATTCTGCTGGACAAAACTTTATGTGCAAGAAAAAAAAAAACAACTGTCCTGCTGGCACAGAGCCAAGGCATTCATCAGTGCTGTTTTTGAGCCAGGCCTATTTAGTAGCCTAGAATCAGAGGGCTGACTAGGGTTGGGATGAATAAGTAAAGGATGTACAATGGGTAAAGTGCTACATGATGGACAACTAACAGTGACCGGGTTGGTACAAACTGGAAGGCCCACAAAACCAAGTTCTAACACGGCTACATATCATAGAGCCAATACACATGGCAGTAAATAAACACCCACCAACAACATTACACACACTGATATTGCTTATGAGTTGGGAGAAGAAATATAGACAAACAATTAAAAACCTTGATCTGCTGTGCAGATGGGCCAATGGCTTTTTATCAACCACTCTCCATAAGAGCAGTAGACACCAGCAGTGTAATGGCAGCTATGTGAGTGCCAGACATGTGAAGATGAAGGGCAGCCAGAGGTCTAGAAGATCAGAAAATTTTAATTAAATCAGTTAACAAAGCTTTAAGGGGTGAAAGTTATATTATCACTGTTTTTAATCAAAATAGCAGTTGCAACTTTTTATTTTAAGTTTGTTAACAGGGGGAATGAACTGATCCAAGGACCCTTCTTCTTCTTTTAGCTGTTCCTGTTAAGGATCACCATGACGGATCATCTGTTTCCATTTCTTCCTGTCCTCTGCATCTTGCTCTGTCACACCAACCACTTGTATGTCCTCTCTCAGCACATCCATAAACCTTATCTCAGGCCTTCCTCTTTTCCTCTTACCTGGCAGCCCCATCCTTGGCATCCTTTTCCCAATATGCATAGCATCCCTCCTCAGCACATGGCCAAACCAACACAATTTCACCTCTCTGGCTTTGTATCCAAACTGTCCAACCTGAGCTGATCCTCTAATATACTGATTCCTAATCCAACTCCTGATCCAAGGACCCTGTTTAGCCATTCTCAGGCCAAAGGCAACTATATATAGTAATACAATATATAAAATGAAAAAATTGCATACTAAAACAAACATCAGTACAGCTTTTAACTTACTGTGTAATTGGTTTACAAGAATAAAAACACTGATACTAACGGTGTATAAATTATCCATAATATACAGAGAAATACTGGCTGTAAATGTGATGCAATATATTCAATGGAGAATGAAAGATGCATATCATTGCAAAATAAGTGTGAGGTAGTATCCAAATTAATAATAGTACTTTCCAAGCTGTGCAACATAAGCCAGAAGTAAAATCTTTCATATATATATGTGTGTGTGTGTGTGTGTGTGTGTGTGTGTGTGTGTGTGTGTGTGTGTGTGTGTGTGTGTGTGTGTGTGTGTGTGAATATAATATATATATATATATATATATATATATATATATATATATATATTTATATATAAAATATTTTATATATATACATATAATATATATAATATATATATATATATATATATATATATATATATATATATATATACACACATATAATATATATATATATATATATATATATATATATATATATATATATATATATATATATATATATATATATATATATATATATATATATATATATATATATATATATATATATATATGGGTCTACTTCATATGATCGAAATTTCTTTTGACTGAAATTCATTTGACTGAGACCATATAACCTAAAGATCATAATACTGAAAACTCACTTGACTGAAACTCATAACACTGACATCTTACAATGCTAAATTTCAACATAGTAGTGGCAGTGTGTATAAGGTAAGTAAAAGGTATATGCCCTTTTCTCCACTGTAGTGCAATCCTGGAATTAGTATATATAGTTCGGGGGGTAAAGGAGGACAGCCCCATACATTGGGGAGTGTGGGTGGCATAGCTCTACACATAGTTTGGGTATATATTGTGTTCTGAAAAGAGTAATTTATTGGACTTGAAAGTATCCATGTCTATAATTCACAATATTTAAAATAGGTGGGGGGGGTTATGCCCCCCACCCCCCTAACTATATATACTAACTCCAGGATCACACTACAGTGGGGAAAAGGGCATATACCTTTTACTTACCTTATACACACTGCCACTACTGTGTTGAAATTTAGCATTGTAAGTTGTCAGTGTTATGAGTTTCAGTCAAGTGAGTTTTCAGTATTATGAACTTTAGGTTATAGGTCTCAGTCAAATTAAATTTCGATCATATGAAGTAGACCCATAGATAGATAGATAGATAGATAGATAGATAGATAGACAGACAGATAGATAGATAGATAGATAGATAGATAGATAGATAGATAGATAGATAGATAGATATAGATATCATATGCAAATTCTACACAGAGAAAAATAATACAATAAAAATTAGGGACAAAGAAATGAATAATGACCTAGAAATGCATATCATGTTATAGATGCATTTTTGAGTACTTTCAGATGCTAAATGTTCTTGTGAGGATAAACCAGACTGGAACTTTAAACGTAAAGTGCAACGTTTTAAAGCTAGTTTTAATTATACAGAACTGTAACAAAAAATATGTAAGCATATGAAGAATGGCTTCACATAAGGAAATATATCATAGAAATAATAATACTGGTGACTGCTGAAGGCCAGCTAGGACAAGATAGAAAAAAAAACTTAAACAGGATTAAATCTCTTGCTAAAAAATAATCTCTGTCCTTCAAATATATATATATGGGTCTACTTCTCTTGTTCGAAAACATTTCTTCAAAGAAGAGAAACCAAAGACCCACTTTAGCAAAAGTGCACTTAACCTAAAGTGCACTTTCACAAAAATCAGTTTACCGAAGCATGGTATAGTGGGGATAAGGAAATATACGTTTTCCCCACTGTAGTGTGATCTCAGAGTTAGTATATATAAGTAACGGGGATGCAAGGGGGCTCGCCCCCTGCAAAATGAGTTTCACTTTGACAGACCGGACCTCCACTACTTATATATGCTAACTCCAAGATCACACTACAGTGGGGAAAAGGTATATTTCTTTATCCCCACTGTACCGTGCTTTAGTAAACTGATTTTTGAGAAAGTGTACTTTTGGTTAAGTGCACTTTCACTAAAGTGGGTCTCGGATTTCTCTTCTTTGAAAATGTGTGTTTTCGAACAAGAGAAGTAGACCCATATATATATATATATATATATATATATATATATATATATATATATATATATATATATATATATATATATATATATATATTGGATATTTCTGTAAAAAACTAACATGTCTAACCCTGATCCAGTGCAAATCTTTTAAATCTTTATTCTGATTCTGATATATAGCCTTAGTTACCAGACCATATAAAAAACATACAAAAATTTTTACACCGCTGCTGCAGAGAATTTTGCTAGGAAATTACAGTGAACCAACAAACATATCAGTACTGTCACTAAACTGCATAAATAAGAGCAGTGCTCCCACACTGTAAAAATTCTACATGTAAATGCATTTTTCAAAGCAAAATAAGACCCCATTCCTAGAAGACTTATCATTACCTACAATGGCAACTTCTATCTGGCTTGGTGATCCAGTGATGGAGTGAAGTTAATGATCTGAAACTGCACCTATTCATAAGTTTTGATTTGCCAAGTAAGACACATATTTTACCCCAGTTTTGTTATAATCTTAGCTGTCATCATATGATCAGTAAGTCTCTGTCTGGCCTCTACAATATGACAGTTGTAGTACAGCATAGTTTTAAAACAAAATGCAATCAGCAAACTATGGCTCTGGAAAAGCTATAGAAATAAATAACCCCATTGTTAATGGAGTTTCATCTCGTTAGTATGGACTTCTGGGCTGCTTAAGAGAATAACTGAATAACAGTGATACGGCATGATGTTAGACTATCAGCAAGATGTTGAAACTGGAATTTCAAGAAAATTCAACATGTATAAACTGTAGCGACAAATGTATCTATGAAACACGTGTTGCTGAAGTAACATAAGGTTATGTGGTATGCCTGATGGGGTGGAGGCTAAGGACAGTATTAAATATGTTGTACACCTGTTTGATGTATCAGATTTAAAGCCATACTTGCGGGATATATCAAAGTTAATTTGTGCACATAGAGTGCTGTCTCCCAAATAAATAGATTACAAGCCAAGTCACGATCTATAATACGGACATTTTCAAGGAATGTTAGGAAGTTCTCATGATCATGTGTAGACATGGGTAGGGATCAATAACAAGCTATAGGTTTGAAGTTTAACTTCCCTAAAGGTGAGCTGGATTTCCTTGAACTCAATGGGGGGGGGGCTTTCACCCATGAAGGGTTACTGCCACTGTTAAATACAGAGACTCCTTTGCAGTTACCAGTGGGTTTAAAGGCATGCTAGGCACAAAACACAGGCACAGAGGGGTGCCCTCTTTACATCTGAGTCAAGTCTCGATAACAACACAAATGTAGACATATCCCAGATGCAGAAGTAGTTCCAAATCAGATAGTTTATTAAGATATCTCTGGAATAGACTGCCCATACATGTCAAGCAGAGCGTCTCTTTAGCTGTCTTCAAAAGGAACCTTGATGATTGGATGGGAGAAAGGAAATTCACCCCGGGATCACATCAGTCACCCTGCTAGACAGGTGTCCAGGAAAGTAAATAGTGTGGGAAGAAATAGCCAGGGAATTGTTATGGCTAGGCTTGTATAGGCCCTAGGGCCGATAGCCTAGTACCAGCCTATGAACCTATGAACCTAAGACTCCTGATATTAAGGAAGACTACCTTGATGTTGCCAAATTTAAGATTTTATTTGTTTGTTAGGCTGGGGTATTCATTAGATAAACTTTGCTTAAAAAGGCACAGTGGGGGGCATATATTAGAGCAGAGCTCCCAAGCTGTAAAAATTCTACATGTAAATGCATTTTTCTCACAACAAAATCCAATCATGTTGCTAGAAGGCAAATATGGGTCGTTCCTAGCAAACCAAAACTGAGAGAATAAATGTAGTTGGTGCATTTAGGAGTTTTGATGATGCTTAGTCTTAGGAATTTTAGAATTGTGTAGTGATTTTTTAATGCCTTCAGTGTCTGACAGTTTTGTGTTGTCTGTATGAGGATGCTGTATTTATATTGGTGGGGAGATGACAGTGTAATGCTCACTGCATGCCTTGTGTTGGGTGAGGGCTGGCACCACATTTGCAAAGTTATTTATACCTCAAAGACAGAGTTGAGCTGGAGTTCATTTTCAGTTAGCATTAGGCAGTTCTTGCACTGCCTTAGGACACCAAATGCTTGAAGACTGGCAATAGATGGGGAGCTAGTTTGCTGTCTCTGCATGATATCCAGTGCTACTGTTGATAAAACCTCAAAGGGAAATAAAAAAGGGACTACGGAATTTTAAGGAAGGAAGGTTACTGGGTCTCACTGATTATTTTGAGGACCGCATGCAAAGTAGCAAAACTGGTAGCAGATTTGCACAAATCAGCACAATAAGGTTTGGCCCAGTGCATGACAGTGCCTAGCAAGTGTGGAATGAAGGAAGTTATTTCAATACTATGGCTTAAAAGTTTGCTTACGAATGCTGCCTACTATTCATATGCACCTTGGGTGAGAACCAATGAGAAATTGCTCTAAATTCAAGCCCATAGTGCTCAGCTACCTAGAAATAGCAGCAATAAAACTACATTCTCTACAATAAACACTGCTGTCTTCAAGATGGCTGCCATAGCATAGCAGAACAGGCTGTCAGCAAGGATGGGGAAAGAGAAGGAGTCCGAGATGGAGGTCTCCATTGCAAAGTTCATAATTTTGTTGATAATGAGCTTGTCTTCTTAATGCATGAGAAGTCATTTTTAGGACCCCTGAGGTGAAAGAAGAGTTGCCAGTTCTAAATAAATTTTTGGCCCTTGCACAGAAATTTTACCCTGCTTGTAGTTCTGGGATGGACTTAAGATTGACATGGTATAATGTCTAAGTGAGATGTCTTGATTTTGCAAGTAATTTCTAGGCTTCAGTGCCTTTGCATGTTTAATTTCAAGGAGGATACTATAAGAATTTATGGAGCTAATGAGAGCTGATTCAGTAGAGGCCTGGAATATACTAGCCAAGGCCATGTTGGTAGCAGAGCAGATGTTAGTGATAGCATTACACTCCATCACTTCCCTGAATATAGTAGTACCAGCTGGTTATTACATGCTTTGCAAGAGCTATCTTGTATCAGCCAATAAGGACCAGCAGAATAAGTGTTGTTCTGCCATTGACAGACTCCTGTGATGGTGGGCTGTCAACCTGCTAGATACTACAATGCATTATTTGGTGGTTCAGGTGGCATTGAGTGCCAGCAAAAATGTATTAGGGATTTTCCTCATATTTTGGGTGTGTTGTTTTATTTATGGAAAGCTTGGGAAGGGTCTACCCTGCAAGAGACCTCGGAGCTATATATGGAAGAGTTTGAGCACCTAACTGAAGATAATTTGAATGCACTCTATTAAGTCTTTCAGAGGTAACAGTTCTGGGCTCTCTAACTGACGTGTTGGGTCCTGCAGCTACTCAATGAACAGTAATGCTTCAGGAGCTGGAAACTTCTGAGGTTTATAAAAGTGATAAGCTTTTTCTGCAAGGCATGTAATAGATTTAAAGGAGCGTATAGCCTTAGTCTGAGAATATGAATGTGCCAGTAATATGTTAGAAGGGTTCTTTAAGATATCCACAACGCACTGCTTGTCACTGTTTCCTGGAAGGACCTCTCAATAAGCTATATGATAGTCATACTTAAATCATGGACCCCCTAATCATTTAGTAGATCAGCTCTACAAGTGCTTTAGGGGGAATGCACACTGGTGAAATGGCCATACTGTACTTTGATTTCCATCTTCAGAGTTACCTTTGTCCCCCTAATGATTCTGTAGATAGACACTACAAGTTATTTGGGTAATGTACAGTGGTACAATTGTCATATGGTTCTTGGAGATCCATCTTCAAATTGTATTACTTGTACAGGGTTAGGAAGAAGGCTTCTGCATGTTTACATGCTCAAGATTTCTCCTTCCAACCTGTTCCCAAAGATACCATCAGAAAATACCTCAAAAATTAAAGCCTAATACAACTGATTTTAGCAGTCTATCTGGCAAATATCTTAAAATGGCAGCTGAGGCTATTGCATAAACATTTTTAATTCTGATAAATTGCTCCATATCTGAAAATAAAGTTCTCCTGCTATTAAAATAACCATTCATCATTCCACTGCACAAGGGTGAAATCATTACAGATATCTTAAAATATATGCCAATTCCCATTTTAGCTCCCCTATCAAAAATATTAGAAAAATGTATTCATAGACAACTTATCAACTATCTAATAGATAATCATTTTCTGTCTTTAACCCAAAACAACTTCTGTTCTCATCACAGTACAACTACTGCCTTGCTGAATTTTGTTAGTACTGTCAACACTCACAGAAACATCAGAAGCCTAATCTTGACCATCTTCCAATACTTATCAAAAGCCTTTGATATTGTCTCCCACCAAAACTCTTACATAAACTATCATCCTTATAGCTCACCAACTCTTCACTGCAATGTTTTCATAGCCATGTCTCAAGCAGAATACAAGCAATAAAATGGAAAAATTATTTCTCCACCTTCTTGCCAAAGGCTCCACACTTTTCAACATATTCATCAATGATCTCTACACTACTATAAAAATGCTACCCTGAATATGTTGATGACTCAACCCTAATCTGATCTGCCAGATCTCTCTTCAAACTTCAAGACATTATGCAACATTCCTACTTATTGACTGAAACAAGACTAAATAAGTCCTTCTTATGGACTGAAACATGAGTAAATAATTTACAACTACTTCTAAACTTAAAAGAACTTAATTAGTGCTTTTCATCTCACAACACATTTCTACCAAAATAAAACTGTTCACTGTAATCTCTGCCAATAACACCATACTTGAACAAGTAAACTATAAAACATTACAGTGTCATCACAGATGACCAGTTGAAATTTGACAACCATATATCATATGTGGTTAAAAAAATCATCAAAAACTAGGTATATTATACAGAGTAAAAACCTACATGCCTAACATAAACAGAAGACATATAGCCACTGCTTTCTTACTGCAATCTCTCCTGTATGCTGTCCCAATCTTCACTGAGCTTAAAGTCTCACAATTGTCCAAGCTTGAGCAAAGTTATAATAAAACAGTCAACTTTGCACTAAACTATAACAACAGAACACACCACTGTCTAACCCTCAGAGAATTAAACTGATTAGAAATATTACATTACTTAGCTTTTTCTCAGCTAACTATAATACACAGATTTCTCTGTAAGTCAAACAATTGCCTAGTCCTTAACAACTTAATAATGCACTACTCCCCAATAGAATTTTATGCTCTAGAGAAAAATCAGTAATCCCTATAAACAAATCATCTAATACTGTATATGACTCTATATTCAAACAGTGCAATTAAACTATGGAACCACATGCTACTACCACTGAAATCCATTCAGAATATACATTTAACTAACATTTCACCTATTAAATACATGGATTGGCTCCTGTAGATCTCCAAGATAAATACCACTGTTATCTTTAGCTTGCCATATCATCAAACCATTTCTCTTCATTCAGAATCCTGCACACTGCAACCAGTTTTCACCAATACCTGAATATTTTTACTAGAATCTCATAGCTATATACATTATTTTGTGACACTGCTCACCCCACACCTCCATACTTTTAATATATATATATATATATATATATATATATATATATATATATATATATATATATATACAATGTCTCCGAACCTGCTTTGCACCTCATCTCTTAATGACAATATTAACATTTTATTGCCCTACCTAGTCCCTTCCCTCACCTCCATTCCCTTGATTTTTTAATGACTAATCATACAATCTATTATCTATCTGACCAACCCATTAATACACCTATTCAAATACTCAATGTTCAACATCTGCTAATGCATAAGTATCTTTTATACTGTAATAGTTGCATCTGCTTTCATATGCATGTAATCTAACTAATGTATGCATAATTGGTAATGTATATTATTTAATATCTTGAAAACCACACCCAAAGCTGAAGGTAGCTGGAATAAATGCTGCCAGTCCAAATGAATAAAATCCAAAAGCTTTTATTGCAGATAAGTGAGTACTTTTGCAATGATCAACATTGCTTCATCAGACAACATAGCCTCAAACAACTGCCATATATATATATATATATATATATATATATAGATATATATATAGATATATATATATATGGGTCTATATGACTTGGTCGACAGTTCATATGATCGACAAGCATTTTAGGTGAGCTAGCCCCACACCCCCAATGTGGGGCTGTGCCCCCACACCCCCTAACTATATATATCAACCCAGGGGCACACAACAGTGGGGAAGGGGGCAAATGCTTGTCGATCAAATGAACTGTCGACCAAATAAACAGTCGATCATATGAACTGTCGACCAAGTCATATAGACCCATATATATATATATATATATATATATATATATATATATATGTATATGTATATATATACACACACATGACAACATTTAAAATAACCAATCTGTTCTCAGAACAAATTAAGCATCAATTATCCATTCCTAAAGGTACAGATACATAAAAAATGTAGTGTTACTTAAAGTAATAAAACATTCACACTATACTAAATATAGTATAGTAGTTTATACAATGACCAAACAAAAACATAACATAACAATAATAAGCCAGTCGGACAAAGCCAGAAAACAAAAGAAAAATAACAGTAAAAATAAATAAATAAATCGCAGCAGTGAAGGTTTTCTTATGTAAATGCCATTCTGATTATTTAAGGACTCCTAAGCAGCTGGAGTAGAAAGAGAGAGAGAAAGAGAGGCTGTTCTGCTGAAATACCAAATATTTTATAACTTGCTCCAGAGCTAGACCTCTTCTGCTGAGTGATCCTTCCTGAGGGATTTTTGAAACATGGTTATTATGTAGGAGTTCCTATCTACTGGATACCTCTTAGGTATTCCTGAATATTATTCTAATCTGTAAAGGCTATTTACTGGGGTATCCAAATGATGTTATTGTTTAGAAAATGAAATTGTCAAAAGCATTCAGTTTCAAGATCTTGATATGGTTCTGAAATTTTCCCTCTGTTTTGAACTATGAGGTCTGGACAAGGAAGATAATTTTATCACTTTGAAACAATTACAGCCCAGTTTATGGGCAGGCTGGTAGACTTTAATCATCTTTGGAATTTTATGTTTTGTAGGAAATTTTTTGATATGTATGGTAATGTGCGAAATTCTGAAAGTCTGAAAGAGATTGGAGACTGTAAAGTGGTGACCGGAGAAAGTGTAGTTAGGCAGCATAGTATGGTGGTTTGTAGGATGACGTTGGTGATCAAGAAGAGGAGGAGGAGTGTGAGGGCAGCACCAAGGATCAAATGGTGGAAACTGAAAAGGGGTAATTGTGAGATGGAGTTCAGGGATGAGTTAAGCAGGCACTAGGTGGCAGTGAAAAGTTACCAAATAGCTGGGGAACTACAGCAGAGCTAGTAAGGGAGACGGCTAGAAAAGTGCTTGGTATCACATCGAGACAGAGGAAGGACGACAAGGAGACATGGTGGTGGAATGAGGAAGGCATAGAGGTTGACAAAGAAGAAGTGGGATTGTCAGAGAGTTAAAGAAAGTAGACAGGAGTATAAGGAGATGAGGTGCATGGCAAAGAGAGAGGTGGCGAAGGCTAAGGATAAGGCATATGAAGAGGTGTATGAAAGGTTGGACACTAAGGAGGGAGAAAAGGACCTGTACCGATTGGCTAGACAGAGGGACCGAGCTAGGAATGATGTGCAGCAGGTAAAGGTGATAAAAGATAATGAGGGAAACATACTCACAAGTGAGGAGAGTGTGTTGAGGAGATGGAAAGAGTACTTTGAGGGGTTGATGAATGAAGGGAATGATAGGGAGAGAAGGTTGGATGATGTGGGGATAGTGAATCATGAAGTACAATGGATTAGCAAGGAGGAAGTAAGGATAGCCATGAAGAGAATGAAGAATGGAAAAGCTGTTGGCCCAGATGACATACCTGTGGAAGCATGGAGGTGTTTAGGTGAAATGGCAGTGGATGGAGTTTTTAACCAGATTTTTAATGAAATCTTAGAAAGTGAGAGGATGCCTGAGGAATGGAGAAAAAGTGTTTTGGTACCGATTTTTAAGAATAAGGGTGATGTGCAGAGCTATAGTAACTACAGAGGGATTAAACTGATCAGTCACAGCATGAAGTTATGGGAAAGGGTAGTGGAAGCTAGGTTAAGAAGGGACGTGATGATTAGTGATCAGCAGTATGGTTTTATGCCAGGAAATAGAACTACAGATGCGATGTTTGCTCTGAGAGTGTTGATGGAGAAGTACAGAGAATGTCAGAAGGAGTTGCATTGTGTTTTTGTAGACCTAGAGAAAGCGTATGACAGGGTGCCTAGAGAGGAATTGTGGTATTGTATGAGGAAGTCAGGAGTGTCAGAGAAGTATGTAAGAGTGGTACAGGATATGAGGGAGGAAAGAGGAATGGTGAGGATGCAAGGAGTAGAGGTGGCGAAGGTGGATGAGTTTAAATACTTGGGGTCAATAGTTCAGAGTAACAGTGAATGTGGAAGAGAGGTGAAGAAGAGAGTACAGGCAGGATGGAGTGGGTGGAGAAGAGTGTCAGGAGTGATTTGTAACAGACGAGTACCTGTAAGAGTGAAAGGGAAGGTCTACAAGAGGGTAGTGAGACCAGCTATGTTATATGGGTTAGAGACAGTGGCATTAGCAAAAAGGCAGGAGTTTGAGCTGGATGTGGCAGAGTTAAAGATGTTAAGATTTGCACTGGGTGCGACGAGGTTGGACAGGATTAAGAATAAGTATATTAGAGGGTCAGCCCAGGTTGGAAGGTTTGCAGACAAAGCTAGAGAGGCAAGATTACGTTGGTTTGGACATGTGCTGAGGAGGGATGCTGAGTATATTGGGAAAAAGATGCAAAGGATGAAGCTACCAGGTAACAGGAAAAGAGGAAGGCCTAAGATAAGGTTTATGGATGTGGTAAGAGAGGCCATGCAGGTGGTTGGTGTGACAGAGCAAGATGCAGAGGACAGGAAGAAATGGAAACAGGTGATCCGCTGTGGTGACCCCTAACGGGAACAGCCGAAAGAAGATGATGATGATAATGTGCAAAATTATGTCAAACTGGAGTTTTGCATGGTTTTGGGGGTGCTGAATAGTTTAGATTCCTTCTGTAGTCAAGGTAGGTATTGGGGTATTCTTCTCTGGAATATATTTAGGGTAACAATGCTTGATATGCTTCTTTTTTTCTGTTTTGAATTGTCATTTATTCTCCCTCATACTGTGAGATGTATTTAATTGTATAATATTATTCTTGCTGTTCTTCATTTATGAAGTCATAGTTCAATGTGTTTTATGATAAAACATTTGCTGATAACCCAAACATCACCAATAGCATTAATAACAGTATTTGAAAAGTAAAGGAAAGAATATCAACAAAGCAAAAGCAAGGGTACTCACACATCAATAAAAAATCAGGCTGTGCATTTGAACTCATATTACAGATAAATCAGAACACTTCTATAATTCATTTGTCATGAAACTTTAGTAAAAATACATAAATGCATTTATTTTATCCCTGTGCTGTACATGAAATAGATTTATTGACAGAATGCCTACTCGCGTTCTATACAGAGCTGACATTTCTAACATGAAGCTCTCTGTAACAAGTTTATTATGTCTGAGCATTGGTAATTCAACCCTTGTCAGTCATTCTGCCACCTGAATACTCTGGGTCACTGCTGGAAAACAGCAGGCCTCTTGGCAGAGCTTAGATACATATTTGCAAATAACTAGCTGAGCAATATAATGTACCAGCAGCTGTAAATGTGGCTCACAAAAGCAGTGAACAATACAGCCATATTCAGGTGCACAAGGCCATAAACAAAGGGCCTGTATCACATCAGCGAACACTAAAAATAGCGAATGCTGATATATTGAACTTCAAAGTCTGAAAGCTGAAAAACATGAAGGAACGAATCAGCGAGTTTTTTCCCAGGGAAAACATTTTTCTTCTTCTTTCAGCTGCTCCTGTTAGGGGTTGCCACAGCAGATCAACTGTTTCCATTTCTTCCTATCCTCTGCATCTTGCTCTGACACACCAACCACCTGCATGTCCTCTCTCACCACATCCATAAACCTTATCTTAGGCCTTCCTCTTTTCCTGTTACTTGACAGTTTCATCCTTAGCATCTTTTTCCCAATATACTCTGCATCCCTCCTCAGCACATGTCCAAACCAACGTAATCTTGCCTCTCTAGCTTTGTCTCCAAACCTTCCAACCTGGACTGACCCTCTAATAAACTTATTCCTAATCCTGTCCATCCTCGTCACACCCAGTGCAAATCTTAACATCTTTAACTCTGCCACGTCCAGCTCTGACTCCTGCCTTTTTGTCAATGCCACTGTCTCCAACCCATATAACATAGCTGGTCTCACTACCCTCTTGTAGACCTTCCCTTTCACTCTTACTGGTACTCGTCTGTCACAAATCACTCTTGACACTCTTCTCCAACCTCTCCATCCTGCCTGTACTCTCTTCTTCACCTCTCTTCTACACTCACCGTTACTCTGAACTATTGACCCCAAGTACTTAAACTCATCCACCTTCACCACCTCTACTCTCTGCATCCTCACCATTCCTCTATCCTCCCTCTCATTCACACACATATATTCTGTCTTAGTCCTGCTGACCTTCATTCCTCTTCTCTCTAGAGCATATCTCCACCTATCCAGGGTCTCCTCCACCTGTTCCTTACTCTCACTACAGATCACAATGTCATCTGCAAACATCATAGTCCACGGGGACTCCTGTCTGATCTCGTCTGTCAACCTGTCCATCACCATTGCAAATAAGAAAGGGCTCAGAGCTGATCCTTGATGTAATCCCACCTCCACCTTAAACACATCCATCACTCCCACTGCAAACCTCACCGCTATCACACTACCCTCGTACATATCCTGTACCACTCTTACATACTTCTCTGACACTCCCGACTTCCTCATACAATACCACAACTCCTCTCTAGGCACCCTGTCATATGCTTTTTCTAAATCCACAAAGACACCATGCAACTCCTTCTGACCTTCTCTGTACTTCTCCATCAACACTCTCAGAGCAAGCATTGCATCTGTAGTGCTCTTTCCTGGCATGAAACCATACTGCTGATCACTAATCATCACCTCCCTTCTTAACCTAGCTTCCACTACTCTTTCCCATAACTTCATGCTGTGACTGATCAGTTTAATCCCTCTGTAGTTACTACAGCTCTGCACATCACCCTTATTCTTAAAAATCAGTACCAAAACACTTTTTCTCCATTCCTCAGGCATCCTCTCACTTTCCAAGATTTCATTAAACAATCTAGTTAAAAACTCCACTGCCATTTCACCTAAATACCTTCATGCTTCCACAGGTATGTCATCTGGTCCAACAGCCTTTCCGTTCTTCATCCTCTTCATAGCTATCCTTACTTCCTCCTTGCTAATCCACTGCACTTTATGATTCACTATCCGCACATCATCCAACCTTCTCTCTCTCTCATTCTCTTCATTCATCAACCCCTCAAAGTACTCTTTCCATCTGGTCAACACACTCTCCTCACTTGTGAGTACGTTTCCCTCATTATCCTTTATCACCCTTACCTGCTGCACATCTTTACTAGCTCAGTCCCTCTGTCTAGCCAACAGGTCCTTTTCTCCCTCCTTAGTGTCCAACCTTTTATACAACTCTTCATACGCCTTATCCTTAGCCTTTGCCACCTCTCTCTTTGCCATGCACCTCATCTCCTTATACTCCTGTCTACTTTCTTCATCTCTTTGGCAATCCCACTTCTTCTTCACCAACTTCTTTCTCTGTATACTCTCCTGTACTTCTTCATTCCACCACCAGGTCTCCTTGTCCTCTTTCCTCTTTCCAAATGTCACACCAAGCACCTTTCTAGCCATCTCTCTTACTAGCTCTGCTGTAGTTACCCAGCTATTCGGTAACTCTTCACTGCCACCCAGTGCCTGTCTTAACTCTTCCCTGAACATCACCTCATAATTACCCTTTTTCAATTTCCACCATTTGATCCTTGGTGCTGCCCTCACACTCATCCTCCTCTTCTTGATCACCAATGTCATCCTACAAACTACCATCCTATGCTGTCTAACTACACTTTCCCCTGCCACCACTTTACAGTCTCCAATCTCCTTCAGACTGGCCCTTCTACATAAGATATAATACACCTGTGTGCATCTTCCTCCACTCTTGTATGTCACCCTATGCTCCTCCCTCTTGTTAAAATACGTATTCATCACAGCCATGTCCATCCTTTTCGCAAAATCCACTACCATCTGATCTCCTGCATTCCTTTGCTTAACACCATACCTACCCATCACTTCCTCATCCCCTCTGTTCCCTTCACCAACATGCCCATTGAAATCTACTCCAATCACCAGTCTCTCACCCTTGGGTACAGTCATCACCACTTCATTTAATTCACTCCAAAATGTTTCTTTCTCATCCATCGCACACTCAACTTGTGGAGCATATGCACTAACAGCATTCATCATTACACCATCAATTTCCAGCTTCAAAAACAAAACAAAAAAAAAAGCTGATCCAAAAAAAAAAAAAAAAAGAGTATACAGTCAAAAGTAAGTGGGGGGCTTCACCCCCCCCCCCACATCCCCCAAATTAAATATACCAACTCTGAGATCGCACCACAGTGAAGAAAACAGCAAAGCCCGGAGAACGGCCCAGCAAATGTTTTCCCTAGGAAAAAAATTGCTGATCCATTCCTTCGCTGTTGTCAGCTTTCGGACTTTGAAGTTCGATATATCAGCATTCGCTATTTTTAGCGTTCGCTGATGTGATATAGACCCATGACCAAAGAGTAGCTGTGGTAAAAAAGGTGCAGTTTTTATTGAGAATTTTAGAAACTTTTGGTTGAATTACATGTAAGGCACTCCATAACTGAATCCTGCAAAGAAACTGCAGTGTATCATGCTGGGATTCAGACTTGCTGTTCTTGATTTAATGTTCAAGCACTTGATCTACATTAGTGAATGAAGAAAGGGGTATTAGGTCCAAAAGTTGGGATTGTGCTGCTAAACTCTACACCTGTGTTATGTGCACCAAACTATTAACAATTCTTCTGCCTTTCTGCAAACTGTATCTTTGATGTTATTGTAATTCTGGATCCTTCTTACATGCCAACAGCCAGTACCTCTGTGTAGTTCAGTATGGAGGAGCTATGCATACCTCTCACATTTACTATATTAGGAGATATATTTTCATGTGTACATTTCGTAACTGCCACCATTAGAGAGTGCTCCTTTCTTTGCATACTCTCCTGATTTGCTTCTTAATTTTCTCAAGAGGAACTGTAGCCCTTATTTTGTCTTTCAGACCCCCTTTGCCCCTTTGTCTGAATAGTCCATATTATAGAGAATAGCTGTTTTGCCCGTCAGGTTAGTTGCCTTCATCTGGGAGATCTATGCCCCCACTGTGCCCCTCACTGCTTGTGCTTTAGAAAGTTCGTAATTAAGGAGTTTATTTTTCTAGAAGCGCTGTTCACAGTTAATGAACACTGATTTTGTAGCATATGTGAGCTTGTGGATTTCCCTACAATAAATGTTTCTTAACATATCACATAAAAAACTTCATAAGTGACAAAATTTACAGCACCCAATATTCTCTTGGATAGGGCTTTCATGTCTTCTGTGATTTATTAGACTCTCTATTCATAGTTTTCTACAGATGTGCTTTTCTTTGGGTTACATGTAAAAAATATTGAATAAAGGAGAACATTATAACAAAATAGAGTTTTCAGTTTCTCTCTCTATCTCTCTTTCTGATGTCAAGATGAAACATGGAATGCTTATAAAATACCTTTAGTTCAGTCATATGGTATAGATCCAGGCCATCTTGACACATTTAGAGTAACAGAGACAGTGATAGACACCCCTTGATAGGATACTTTTGTCTTACTTCATGAGTCAGTACCTTGTTTCTTCCTGCAATACAGCAGCAGGACAGAATAAGCACAGTCTGTCAATTTGAAGTCCTGGGTTTGATTCCCTAAATTTCATTTTCCTGCTGTTTGATTTTGAGCAAGTTACTTAACTCTACAGTGCTCCTGGGTCACCCACCCCCCAAAATAGCTATGCTTCGTGGTTTTACCTGCTTAATATATACAATGAAAAGAAAGAAAGAAGTGACTACATCAGTGACAGCAGCGTACCACAGTCAATGTCACACATGCATGTCACACATGCAGTTCTGGTCCCACTATTGCAAATGCTTTACAACATTCTCCTTTTGCAGCAGTGTAAGGTTTCTCTGCCACAATATATTCTGTTTTTCAGATTTCACTCCACGGTTAATGCCACCTTAGTCATTGAGACAGCTTCCTCACTGACTTTAAGCTGCAATCACCATATTTGCAGCAGTGCTTGGCTACAAACAAAAGACAAATTCAAAGCCACTTTTAAAATAAGGGGCATGCCACCCACTCATAGATGTTTATACATCTATGCAGATGCAAAAATAAAAGTGAGATATATGAATTTGCTTTTGATGAAAGAAGATGTACAGAAATAGTAGCTACACATCTTTTCTAATAACCATAATTTCTTTTTAATTTTCATATATCAAAGGCCAGTTAATACAATCAAATACCACTGTGACTTGCAATACACTGAATATACTAAGAGCAAATTGTGTCAAGAAAGGGGCCTTCAAGTGTTTCAAAATAGAATGCAGAAACTGTGAAGTGAATTATTTGCTGAGTGTGCTGAGACTTCTGACTTTTTACCAATTACTGAACAATTTACAGTATTTTCTCAGCTTTTCGATAATGCCGTTTAATGATTTACTGTCATGTTAGTGAAGACCAGAATATTACCAACCAGAATCCAGAGGCAATTATACTGAAAGACCAAAATCTTTCAGCCCACAATGTTGAACTCCTGAACTTGACCCCTATAGGACCAATGTTAGTGCTTGTGTCTGGATATGCCTCAGTAAGCAATTTCAATATTCAATGTTTTTCATCCTTCTGGATTTCAACATTTTGGTCTTTTAGTATAATCATCTCAGGATTCTGGTGAACAACATTCTGGTCATCAGTAATATGATAGTAAACCCCACCTTTAGAGTTGCACAATTCACATTAATACTTTATAACTTATATTGTATCCTTTATGTAGAATTTGCAAGTTTATTTATATTTGGTAACATATTGTTTACTATATTTCAAAAATCCTATTGCCCTTGAAATTTTTATTAAACCACATTTTTTACTTATGTTTTTATTTATTCTATGTGTGATAATTTTAATGTCATTGTTAGTTGCTATAATTCACATAGCTGGTAAAACTTAATTGGTTGGAGTCATATAGACTGATTCATAGTTTATGTATTGAAGTCATAATACTTTGTTGCTCTAAAGAGTTCACCAATTATTAACAAAATAATTCAACTATTTCTTTTTAGAATTACAGTTCTTTTTTATGCAGCATGGGAGTTTCTAATACTTACTTTTTGCAGTGTTTTTTCCCCTTGACTTTATGTGTTTCTATTTTTGGAGTAAAGAACGTCAATATTTTTTTTTGTTTTGCCTTTTAACAAAAGTCTGGACTATGGAGCATTTTTGACCCCTGGAGTTCTCAAAAATTACTGTATATTCTCTTATCAGATGAGTTTGTGCATGTTCTGTGCATGTTTAGTGCAGATTTAAAGAAGCTGAAAACATTTACTATCTGAACAGCTCTGAACTTGACAGCAACTTTAAAAATAGTAATTCTGTTTAACCTCTATGACTGCTAATTTACCTAAACTGTTTGATTCCACAGAGGTTGAATTAATAATGAATCTTACGAAATCTAATATAATAAAGTCACTATTAAACAGAGTAAGGGTGAGGTAGGAGACGTACATAACAACCTCAATGATAATTTTTACTTATCGAGACATGATATATCTAATTACTTACTTATATTTTGTTGACCAGGTTAGTCCCACTAGGCCAATGGTATATTTTCAGGGGAAACCTGAGTTGATATTCATACTGACTAGAGGTAATTTGGCCAGGGCACTGGAGAACTTCTCCTACGCCTTTCCTGTCGTCAGGCCCAAAAGGCTGCTGCAGAACAGAGGGAAGATGGAGGAGGATAGAAAACTGCTGGAGAATATGCAGAGTAAGTAGATGGAATAGTCCGAAAATGAAGATAAATATTGCTTCATTCATGAATCTTACAAATACTGTGGATGTGAATTTTCCACAGTCAGAAATTATTCTTCAGGAAGGGTATGTACCTAACCAGGCATAGCCGGCAATTGGAATGTCCACAGAGGTTCCTCACTAAAAGAATACAGGGAGTAAGTAAAATGTCCTATAGAGACTGCCTCAAAGCCCTATCCTGCATTCTGTCTTCTATAGGCTTTTGAGGGGGAGATCTATGCCTTGGCATACAGGGTACTGTCAGACCCCACTCTGATGGATATCCTGCATATCCACAAAACAAACAGCACCCGAATTACTGGTTCTAAAGACTTAAACCTTGCCTGTGATATAAATAGGACCTGCTGGAGAGATAGGTATATATCCCAGAGACTACCCTGTCTAGGAAACAGGCTCCCCATCCAGGTGATGCAGAGTTCCTCCCTAACCCAATTCAAGTGCAACTTGGACAATTGGATGGGGAACTAAAAGTTCATCCCTGGTTTGGCACCTATGTTTCTAATGGAAGCAGGTAACCTGTAAATGGTTCATCTTCCGGGCCCATGGCTACACTTATCAAGGGTATCAGAACTTGTCAGAGATTTGGGATGCATAGCTATGCTTAAAAAGGCCCTTGTGATAGTTAGCCTTGTAAACACCTATGAACCTATGAACCTATAAATATTGCTTTACAGAAAGTGCTGGATGTAAAAGAGACAAGAACTGGCTGTATCTTGTTCAGAGGCAGTGGAGTAATACTTTCCCATTAAAATGACTGATGGGCAGGAACTAGATGTAGTGAGTCCTAATGAAGAGTTCTAAGTATTTTCAGATGCACAAGAAGAAGACAAGATCCAGGAAGTTGTTAATAACAGAAATGAAGGAGGGATGTCACAGAAAAAAAATACTCTAGAGAAACTGAGAAGTAAAGAAATGCATGCAGCTGCATTTGCTACTGAATGGAAGAATAGCGTAATGCAGCAGAGGCTAAACAAATAAAGGATTCAACCTGTACTGGCAATTCAGAGCAGAAATGGACATTCTATTAACCGGTATATTGTTTGGTATTCTCTAGTGGTCCCACTTGGCTTTTGTCATGGATGTAAAGGCTCTGGTTCATTTAGTGTTAGAGCCCTGTGAAAAGAATATCTGAGACTTTTGTACTGGCATAAACATTTTTGACTCTGACAAAAAATCCTTTTGTGAGCCTTGGAAGCATTTCACAGCCACTGGGAATACTGCTTGGCTCAAGAAAACAATCTTGTGGTGCAGTTCAGGACTACAGATGTGACAGGGCAAGAGATAATGGGGTGTTTTGAGCTGAAATGCAAGATGTATTTTGAAATAAAAAGATGGCAAGCATAGAATAGGGCATGGGAGGTTTGGCTTCTTTTGGCTGTAATTGATGGCAGAATGCAACATTTGTCCAATGCTGTCTTGTATAATGGAAAGAAAGGAATGTTAAACTATTGGAGACAACCTAAACATTTACTGTTTTCTGTTGTTGCTGATCATTTGATACAGGTTTGCCCTAAAAACAGATGTGCACAGTATGGAGGACCTGAAGATTTAATTAAAGACTATAAAAATATAAGTAAAAACATTTTTTTTTAAAGAATGCTTTTTATTCAGTCACTCTAGAAAATAAAAAATAAGGAAGAAGAGTGAAAACTTTGCAAAAGAGATACAGACACCTTGAGTTCAGAAAAGCATTTGATGTAACAGAGGTTGTTGATTTTGTTAAGAGTGTTATATGTGAGTTGAATGAGGTGGAAAAGAATGAAATGGAGAATGAAAATGAAACTGTAGTGTGTAATGAGGAAAGCACAGAGAAGCAGTATAATGTGCAATCACAAAACGTGATTACATTTTAAGCCAAGATAAACATGTAGCAGCAGGAGGAGCAGGTGGAATTGTGTACTTTGAGTAGTACTATAGAAAACAATGTAAGGAAAAGAAAGCTTTTGTTAAAGCAAAAGAAAGTTGTAAATAAGTTAAAGAGATAGCTTGAGTGTCATTGTAATAAATGTAAATAGCTAAAGAGTAAAGTAAAACATTTAACTGTGCTAAAATGGTGTCAAAAGTAAAAAAAAATGATACTATGTTTAGAAAATACTAATTTTAGATAATGTGCAAAACACTTGGAAAAGTAGAGGGGGAAAGAAAATTGTCTGGAGTTTGGGAAAGGAGCTCTGTTTACATGTAAGACTATTATATAAGTTTCAACAGCTGAAGTTATTAGATGTTACAATAATTGTCTCTGAGAGGTGTGAGCTTAGTGATATCAGATATGGGGAGAAGGTGTACAGAGTAATTTGGGTATTTGATTGCACTAATACTGAAGAGGGTGAGTATGTCTTAGGAAATAAAAAAAATAAGTAGTAGTCAAAATAGATATAATAGTGTTAGGGGAATTTAACTGTAATCTGAAAAAGTGCATATGGAAAATAAATCAAGATGTAAATACTTGTAAGGATATGATAAACAAAATAAAATTACTGTTAAGATAGAAAGAATGAATACATACACATATAAGTGGCCATTTGAAGACAAAAATAAACTATGTGATTTTGTTAGTGGGTTTAAAAGAATTGCAGCAGAAAAAGAGATATTTTTTTACTACAAAGTTACAGGGGTTGAGGTAGGAGAAGATGAACAGCAGATTAGAGAAGGTAAGGGCATAAAGAGGCTGTTGGTGGAAAATCAGAAACACAGGAAAGTTTAAGAATAAAATAAGAGTCATATTGGTCTATAAGGCCTTTTTATAATACATGATCATTCTGGTGGGGACTGTACAAGGAGAAATATAAAAAAGGGATATATAGAAAAGAATTTTCAGAGGAAAAATGCCATGTACGTGGCAAGTAGAATTGTGAAGAAACTTTGTTTACACAGAAGAAAGAAGCATTAGTGAAGGAGAGACACCTGTCTAATAAAGACTGGGGGAAAATAAAAAGTATGTTAAAGAGGCAAAAATATTTCTTGCAATGAAGAAGGGAGGAAGTGACTTCATTTTTGGTAAAAAATAAAATCAAGGTAGAGGAAAGAAAAATGACATGTATGCTGGATATGAAGGGTAAAATTACATTATGACCAAGAGGAAATTATGAGAGTTTGGCTGAATATGTGAGGTAATTATATGATGCAAAAGTGATAAACACAGAAAGGAAATGGGAGATTGGGCAGTTCAGTAAGACATAAATAAATAAGTTAAAGAAAAAAATAAGTAGAGATGAAGTGTCAAAAATGTAAATATGCATTATGCGCCAGGACCATATAGGTTAGGATATAGATTTTATGGAAATATGGGGATGAGCAAAAGTGTGCAATCATGGAAGTTACTAATGAGTGGTTTGAGAATAGAATAAGGGACAGAGAGGTGTGTGAAGGGGTAATAAAGTTTCATTTAAAAAATCAAGGGAAAAGAAAACTTAAATAATTGGAGGCCACTGAGATTAAGTAATGCAGATAATTTAATGAAAATATTATAGAAGATATTTGGAAAAGTAATAGGGGAGGTGCTATATGAAGGAATTCACAGGATAGGGAAAAGACAGGTAGGAGATATGGTGATTATAAGTCATTGACTGCATTGTGAGAGAAAAAAGTAAGTATAAGATAGATGAGAACTAATCAAAACAATGGAATCCGCAGTGTGGTATTAAAACTAAGCAATGGTTTGCTGTGATATAGAAAAAGAATGTAATAATATAAATCCTGGTAGTATGTTGGAAATTATATGAGAGTATGAATTGTGAGGGAAGATGGAAAACTTGCATTCAATGTACAGTAATACATGGATTAAAGTAATGGTTAATGAATGGATTGGTTAGGCTCTGTTTATCTAGAGGGGAGTGAAGTAAAGGTTTCCCCATGTGTAGAGTTTTATTTGCATTAGTTCAGAATGTGCTCATATTAAGATGCAAGGAGAGAGCTGAGATGGAAGAATAGAAAATGAGAGTATTTATGGCAAATATTGATGATTTAGTTATAATCATGAAGAATAAAGTGTGGGTTACTAAAGTTATTTATAAAATTGTGAAAGAGCTAAGTACATTAGGATAAGTGTTTAACAAAGATATAAGTAAAGGGTTTGAATATGATATAAAAATAAGTGAATATATTTATCAGTGTGAGCTAAGTATAATGGGGATTACTTTTGGGAAGATAGAAGAAGCAGAATGACAATGGAAGGAAGTACTAGAAGAAATAATGACAGCGGCAAATCTATGGGCAGCATTTTAAATGATGTTTGTTAAAAAGGAAGTGTATATGATACAAGCGTATATGTTTAGGAAACTGAGATACATAGGAGTGTACACATTTCCAATATGTTGAGAAAAATAATTGTTTGAAATTGTTTTGGGGTTCAAGGTTCCATTAAAAAAGGGACGCTGTATTGCAAAAATAAATAAATAGAAGAAGATGGAGGGACAGGATCAATGATTCTCGCTGTACTTTTAGCTTCAATTAATATATATTGGATACAGTGTGGGATGACAAGAAAGGACAAGGCATAGTAGGAAAAGTGGTATGGAAGAAATGCAAAATTATTTTGGATGGTGTAGCTCATATGGAAAAGAATGATGTACCAAAATAAGGGTGTGAAAGAGTATAATGAAAAAATAAAACGATAGAAAATTAGGCTTGAGAATATAAAAAGGAGTAGGAAAGCATGAAATTATGCAAAGAAATTATGTGAAGCCATGGTTACAAAAATGTGAGAATTAAAAGGAAAGTAAATGAAAGGAGGTTAAATTTAGAAGGTTAATGAAATGTTATGGAAATTAGTGTTGTAGATATTATCGATTAAGGGGAAAATTAAATAATAAATAGATGAGTGAATGATTATGTCAAATATGCAAGATGAAGGAGTCTATTGAACATGCATTACTGGAATGTAATAGGATTAAACAAGCATGGAAAAGATATAAAATTGAACATCAGTGTGAATGTTTTCAAAACATAGATTTGGATGTATGTTATGACATTTATGATGGAAAGAAAGTAGAAAAAGATAAGATTAATAAGCTATTACTAAATACTTCATGCATAATCTGGAATGGTAGATGTAAAGAATTGGTGTGTAATGAAATGTTGTATTGTGGAATTATTATGAGGAGAATAAAGAAATTGCGTTGCAAGGTTTGGAGGATGAAATTTTGAATGCTAAAATGTTTAAACATTCTGTACTTGAAATTTATTTTGATATATTGTGTGCTATGTAAAGTGAAAAGTGTTTACAGATATTTTAATGAGATATATATATATATATATATATATATATATATATATATATATATATATATATATATATATATATAAAAATATAAATAAAAAAGCCAATGCCCTCTTCCCTGGGGGGGGGGGGTGACAAGTGGACTGCTGCAGGAAGAGGGTGAAACATGGAGGAGGTGAGAAGAGAGTTGTTTCTGTGGATGGAACTGCTATGATTTGGAAATAAAATGCAATGGATAGTAAAAATACTATGTGTTGGGATTTAACGCAAGCAAAAGCCATTGTTCTTCAAGAAGGAAGTCTGGAAAATTAAGTTTTTCAGCAGTTAATTAAAGAGAAACCATTTGCTGATGAAATTATTTTGTCATGTTGGTAGTGGTGGAAAAGTGCTTTCCAGCCAAGGAAAGTGGTAAGGCAGTTTTCTGTGATGCACAGGAAGAAGGAAGTAGAGAGCAGCATATTGAGAATATAGTGATTCCACATCAGAGTTCAGAGTGTTTGCAATAGCCAGTAGCTGCTGAACAAAGTAAAGAGGTGATGCCTGTGACAGAAAAGAACCTAGAAGCACCTAAAATATAAGCTGTACTGGTGGCTGGATGGTTGGATGTGCTGAAAGACAGTATTGCTAAGAAAACAGAGAGGTAACTGGTGGTGTTTACAATGCCTAAAAAGAGGCACATAAATTACCAGGAATGTTATTTGAAATGAAATCATTGCTACTTTAGGTTTAACCGCAACAGTTATCAGGATCTTAATCCACTTAGGGTTGGAACCATTTTGTCAAGTAATTTTTTAATTATGTTCTTTAGTGCAAAGCTTCCTGACTATGTTTTGCAAGAATGTTTAGTTCTTCCTGGAAAATTTGTAGTTTTGTGGTGTAAAGTAGAATTATTAGACAACATAAGGAAATAACAGTACAATTTAGGACTAGAGAAGTGACTAGACAAGAATTAAGGAGCTGTTTTGAACAGAATTGTCTAAAGCTGTTTGCTATTAATAAAATATTAGATGAAAGGAAGCTTTAGAATGGAATATGGGAAGCTTGGGCTTTATTAAATGTTGATAAATGGAAAATAAAACATATTTCTAGTGTTTCAATTATTAATGGTAAACAGGTTATGATTAAATATTGGTGTTAAATCAAAACATGTTTTTTTTGTGGTGCAAATACACATTTAATTCAACCATGTCCAAGGTAGTGTGCTCAATGTGGAGAACTGGGCCACTCAATAAAAGACTGTAAGGTCACAAGCAAGAAATGTGGCAAAAATGGCCATTTTTAGATTGATGGTGAACTTTTGAGAGGCATTTTGGAATGGGGGGGATCCATGAAAAGGAATGAAATTAATATTACACAGGACTGTATCTAACTATTGTCCATCAGTACATTTCTGAGAAGGAAAATATTGATAATATTCTGGAAAATATACCTGAAAATGTTGAAAATGTATTTAATTTTGACATTTTGAATATGTATTTTGCATTGAGTCAGGATGAAAGTGATGCTGCTGCTGATGAAACAAGTACTGGGGCAATGGTACAAAGAAGAAAGTTTAAACGAAATAAATTGCAAATAAATAAGGAAGGAATAACTTAGAAGTTATTTCCACAAATGTAAATAACATTAAGAATGAGATAAAGCAATTATTATCAACAAATGGGTGTTTAGTAACAAAATGGTGTTTAGAACAAAGAGCTAACTATTTAGATGATGCTTCTTCTTCTTCTTCTTTCTTTTTTTCCTTAGGGGTCGGGGATCACACACCTTGTCCGCATGAATTGCAGAATGGCAGTGGGTTTTTTCGTGCGTCGAGTGCCCCCAGCCCGGCAACTTCTTCAACACACACACACACACACAGGGCAGGGCCAAGAGTGTCCAGTCCAGTCCCAGCAGCATGTCTTGGGAGATGGGAGAGGAGGGAGCACCAGAGAGGGACCACCACAGGGACAGGACTGACAGACAGACAGACAGAAGGCACCCCCCAGCCGAAACTATTTAGATGATGCTATATTATTAAATAAGAAGCAAAAAGAACAAATGGGGTTTGTGTGGGGAAATGAGATAGTTTGGGAAAGGCATTTGTTATTTTATGGTTATTTTGTTTAAAAATAAATTAACTTGTTAGATGTTACTACATTTATCCTAGGTAGGTATGTTAATTTTGCTAATAGGTTCACAAATATGGTATTTACAGTAGCAATCGTCCATGCTTATGTAAATTTTAAAGACAGACCCCGGGATTCATGAACAGTCCATGCAAGAATAGTCTATTCTTGCATGGACTGTTCCGTGTAGGAATACAGCAGCAGTGTACCCTACATATTAATGAGGGTGCGCTGCTGTATTCCTACACCTACACGATCCGTGTATGAGTGCAGGGGGCATGTATAAGTCCTGCACAGACATTTAAACATACCCCATGCACTCTGAAAGTGCCGTACGGCACTTTTAAACAAGGAAGTAGCATAATATTCCAGCCTGGCTCTAAAATTATGCATTATTTCAGTGTCCACGGGGACTAAAATTTAAAACTACCATGGCAGTGTTCATGGACACTGAAATAAGAAAAAAAAAGGCCCACAATCCCTAAGAAGTGGCCCGCACAGTATATGACTGTCCCTGGAATGGCCAGATCCCTGCCCCACATGCCTGCAACCTGCTGATAAATATATGTAATAATTTAATATTTCTTTTTATTTTTTATTTTTTACAATAAAAAAAGAAAGTTTAAGCACAACGCAGCGGGTTTGTGCGCTGTGGTGCTTTGCTCAGCCCAGCTTAAATGCTGTTTGAGAGTCAAATAGAATTCTGAAGGAGAGGTCCTTGTCGATGTAGCATAGTGGTTTGAGAGTGGTTTAGCTTGTAAGCCATGCACGGTTTGCATCCCAGTTCTGACTAATATATCTTATGCGCGGAAGCAGTTGTAAATTCATTTTTATGAACTGGAATGATATTTGTAAGTCATATGCCTCACGTATGTTAGTGTAGGACTGGGAAAATGCCATAGGGAAATGTAAAAAAGTTTTTCTATTTTTTTTTTTTTTTTTTTTTTAATAATTCTTTGCAGCCAGTTAAGCCTGCCACAGCTCTGCTGAAACAAGCTAAGGATTGCTTAAGCATGAAAATATAAGCAATCCTTAGCAACTGTAAGCTTTGCTTAGCTGGTTTAAGCCTTAATAAGCAGATCTGCTTGAAGCTAAGCATAGCTTAGCATATTTGAAAATTGGCCAGTCACAGAAAAGTGTGGGAAAATGGCCTTATTTAAACTGCACAGGCGGGAATACAGCTATATGTCTTCGAGTCTGATCAGGGCAGCAACAATCTCAGGTGTAGGAGAGGGTTTCACTTTCGGGTGCAACGCTGGGGCATCCAGGAGTCCAGGGTCATGGTTGGACTACTTATCAAAGACAATGAAGCTAGACTGCTGTAGGGCCATCAGCAGGGCTCCCACTACAAAGCAGAGGCCTGGGACCATCTGGAACACGCTCTCACCAGTGCCACTGGCATTCCCCAAACTAGTGAGCAGGTGCGTCATCACTATGATGACCTAAAGCATAGGAGGGGTGAAGTCTTGTCCCAATGGATCCAAGAGACACGAGCAGAGGATGTCCCAGAAGTTTGTAAGTATCCAGTCTGTGTATTTGTAAATAATTATTTAAAAATTGTATATGTTACTGTACAGGTGTGCTTAATGTGTGTTCTTTCCCCATACAGCTGCCGATAAGAGGGTTGCGAACAGTGATACCCATGCACAGCGCCTGGTCCGACTGCACAGAGAGTTTGGTGAGTACAGAAATATTTGTAATACCTGCTGTAATAAATCAGAAATATTAAAGGTAGTACTGTCTGTATATATAATTGTGCTCTAACTGTACTGAATAAATGCATGTGTCAGGCTGCCAGTGTTAGAACTCAGTAGTGCCAGCTGCTGTGTAATACAGAGTTTTGTAGCAAACAAGGTACAATTGAGGAGAGGAAGAGTAGGATATGTATTAGGCTGTCTGAAAGAACCTGCTAAGAAAGTGCTGTGTCAGGGCTACTGTAACAGTTACAAATGAGAAGCAGTCCACCTGTGCAGATCATGCAGTAACACTAACTGTGGATTTCTGAGTTATAGAAAGTGTTATGTCAAAAATAATAAAGCTGACTACAACAAACTGTTCTTAATTTGTCTTGTGTCTGAATGTACAGTTGTGTAGCTGTTGCAGCATGCAGTAACTGATGTGAAGTGATGTAGCACTGTTCGTCTGCATAATTCAGAATTTGAATCTGAAATAACTGACAAAATGCATAAGTGAATATTTTCTTCAGTAATGTCTTGTACTGTGTTTCTGCCAGCATTGCCTTGTGTTAACCTTTGCATTTCAGCTGTATGTAGTTCAGAATGTACAGGAAAGTGTGAGACACTAACAGGTGCAGACTGCAAAAGTAGAGCGTGTTAACTTGATTCTAAATTGAAATCTGTTTTATTAAAATGTCCAAATGTCTAGTTTTAATAATCTGCTCATATTGTGTAAAAAGTAACATCAACAGTTTCCTGCTCTGATTTTTGTTGTAGTTATTATGGTAAACAAATAAAAAGACATTTGATAAAAAAGTAGAGTGTGTAGAAAGTATGTAGCTCAGTCTGATAAGGACAAGGTCTATAGTTCTGTTTTGCACACACACACACACACACACACCACGATTCGAATCCAGGGACTGTTACTAACATGTCTTTATAGTTCTACAGCTGTAAGCTTGAATATTGGTAGAAACACTAATCTACTGAGAGCAGAAATTTTCCCCACAGGTAAAGAAATATTTGCAGAAGTAGTATGATGGGTATATGTATGTAATGTGGAAGCAGTATGATGGGTATATGTATGAATGTGGAAGCAGTATGATGGGTATATGTATGTAATGTGGAAGCAGTATGATGGGTATATGTATGAATGTGGAAGCAGTATGATGGGTATATGTATGAATGTGGAAGCAGTATGATGGGTATATGTATGAATGAGGAAGCAGTATGATGGGTATATGTATGAATGTGGAAGCAGTATGATGGGTATATGTATGAATGTGGAAGCAGTATGATGGGTATATGTATGAAATGTGTACAAATGTTCTGTTGAGCAGGCCCAGTCCTAGAAATAGAAGCAGGCTAGCCATCTACACTATGCAGTCTGGCCAATACAAGCCTCTCAAGTGTCATGCCATCACAGATAGTTTCCCCTGTTGCCAAGAAAACTGCATCCAGATAACATTACAGTACAAGTATGCCAAAAGCACACTTACAGAATAGCAGAACAGGAAACACATTGTTACTTGTACCAGTAAGTATGACAGGTATGAGTCCCCTATACTTATGTACGTACCTTGCCCCATAGTACTCCAGGTGCATATATGTACAGGTGTGTATGTGCTATAGTAGCTGCATGGCCAGGTAGAGGTTAAGGGAGGGCAGAACTGTAGAGTATTGAACAGTAGTGTATTAAGAAGTATCACTGAATGCAGTTGTTAATGGAATTATTTTCTCTTCCCCCACTACTCATCTGTTCCAATAATTGCACAAAATGTAAGATAGATATGTTGCTACCAAAACTTACTGTTGGAACTTTTGTTCCATTTTGGTTATTATATTTGAAACTGTGTGCATACTAACATATCTTGTTGAATAACCATTGTTGTTAGCCTGTTGCCATAAATATAACTGGCATGCTGTTGCAATCCTGACTGCCATTTCATTTCTGCATGTGTTCTGTTTGCCATGCCACTGTTACAATTCCATTGTTCTGGGTCAATTGGAACACACATGCATGCTGTGTTGACTAATGTTTAAATGTTTTGTTCATGACTAACCAATACACCTTGTTAATTCTCACTCCATAGCATGTTCGGAAGGCCGATCCTGGCAGATCTGCCTCTCCCACACCACCTGGCCGAGGCACTGGGTCCCAGCAGTTCTGGGACCCACACCACCCTCATCTGCTGGTCCTGCACCATCCTCGGGTGGAACCGCTGTAGGGGATGAGGCTCATCCTCCCCCTGCACGCGGATGTGGTGAGGATCTTGTCACCTGGCAAGAGGTCCGTGGCATAGTGAGCAGTGTTCTCCAGTCAGAGTTGGATGAATGACTGCACCAGGTGGAGGGCAGACTGGTGCAGCCGGCCCCTCCAGCTCAGCCCCCAGCACAGCCACCTTTGGAGCCGTGAAGGAGTAATGGTGACTGCCAATGGGTGGGGACATCAGTCCCAGTACTACCATCTAGGGGGCTCATGGGAATCTGATTCTCAACTACCCACCCCGTCCAAGGTGTCTCCCTCCCATGTGTCACACACTTCCTCTGTCTGCTGTCTTGTGTGTTTTGTCTGTCTGCAAATGCAACCTCTCCTACCAAACGTTCCTACCCACACTTACCTACACTCCTTCCCCAACATCCCAGTCTCACCTTAAAAAATAAAATAAGGAACAAGTTAATCTTTATAAAAAAACAAGCACTTTCATACAGCTGTACCATCCTATGGTAGATATGTTTATTCACCTTTGTGAAAAAGAGGTGGCAAGAAATAGGTCACAATCTAAGAGTAATCAATTTTATAACCTGACCCAAAGTGAATACCAAGCACTCAAGGAATTGATGGGGAGAAAAGACATTGTCATTAAACCAGCAGACAAGGAAGGTGCAATAGTGGTAATGGATTCTGAGTTCTATAGCACCAAGATGAGAGACTTATTAAGTGACAGAGGAACCTATCAAAAATTTAACAAGATAGATCTGATGAGACTTATTAATGGTGTGCAAGACACACTATATGATTTCCTTATGACTAGGAGTATTACGAAGGAGCTTTATGACTATTTCGATATAGCCCATCCTGTAATACCAACCATTAGTGGACTGCCAAAAATACGTAAGAACTTAGAGGATCCACCTATGTGGCCCATTGTTTTGGGAAGGGGCTGGCTGACTGAGCCACTCTCAGTGTTCAATACACATCTTAGGTCTCTTGTTTGAGAAAATGGAAATGAGAACCCACAAAGAAGGATTATTATTAGTCACACTGGATGCGCAAAGTCTTTTTATGGTCATCCCGAATAATTATGGAGTTGAAGCCATCAGGAGATTTGCTGGCAGTGAAATTTTGGATGTTAATCTCCTTTGTACTCTGTTAGAACTAGTATTGGAGAACAACATTTTCCTATATGGCAATACTCACTATTGGCAAAAATGGGAGGTTGCCATGGGCACCCCATGTGCCAACAGTTATTCGAATATAGTCTTGGCACAGTGGGAGAAAGAATGGGGTCTAGACGTACGCAATTTGTGGAAAGATCAGATAATTTTCTACGAGATTTGTGGACGATGCCTTTCTCCTATGGAAAGGAGATGCCACTAGTCTACGGAAATTTGTCATGTTTCTCTCTCACACAACCATTTTTTTGAGATTTGACTTAAAAATCTCTGAAACAGAGATGGAGTTCTTTGATGTGAAACTTTGCCTGGCCCTGGGTAAAGGGATAGAAACCATGATTTTCAGGAAGCCTACATGGTGAAACCATTTGCTACATCAGACCAGCATACACCCAAGGCTCATCTTTCGGAATTTAGTGGGAAATCAGGTCACACGTATCTCCAAATTATGTTCTAGGGTTGACATCTTCTTAAAAGAAAAAGAAACTCTTGTGAACACCCTTAAGAGAAGAGGATGTAAGGAAGTAGATACCAGAATGAGTAGAGAAGAAGCCATGCAACTCAGAACTCAGAAGGGGTATCCCCTATATTCTAATAGGAGGCGTGGAGAGACCATTCAACCACAAGATAATAGGCCTGCAGCTAATTTGAGGTGCACACTGGCTTACAGCATGGATAATGTATTAATTTGTAATACTATTAGGAAGTCTTCGCCAGTCCTAACTTCGAATAAGAAATTACAAAACATAGTGGGGGATAAACCTAGCTTTGCATTTCGGAACAAAAAGAATCTGAAGCACTTATTGTGTCAACATGATGGCCTTACTATTAGCAGATATAGTGCACGGAGCCAATGTAAAGGTACCTGGAAATGTGTTTTTTGCAAAGCCTACCCTTTTATACGGACACATACTATATTTGAACACCCATTCACCAAGAAGAATTATTCCTTTCAAGGTTATGCCACATGTATCAGCAAGACCATTGTATATTTAGCCATCTGCGAGGCATGCTCTTCCTACTATGTAGGTAAAACAAATAGGGCTTTTAAGGAACGGATTTTACGCCATCTATCAGACATAAGAAATCAAGGTTTTATATATATATATATATATATATATATATATATATATATACATGTATTTATGTATGGTGATGCATATATGTGGACAAATATAGATGAAATATATGTATAGAGATATACAGGTACAATATATACATATATACATACACACATATATATAGAAAAGTATATAAATGCATACACACATATATAAATATATAAATATATATATATATATATATATATATATATATATATATATATATATATATACGTATCTACCTCAAAACACCAAGTGAAAATACCGACAACGAGATCACCGACATCACAACACCAACAGTTGAAAAACACAAAAGTTCACATGCCCGACAAACCACAATCCCGACAGTCAACAAAACAAAACAGATCCGTTTCCAAAAAACACACACACAGCACAAGCACACCAAAAACTTACAAGCCTACACCAAACTTTACACACACAACTATCTATGCACTAACCTTAACCCAAACCCTAACCCTAAGGTCTGTCACTATCGCACACTTACCTTACCCGCACCTTAACCTTAAGGTCCGTCACTGTCGCAAACTTACCTTACCCATACCCTAACCCTAAAGTCCGTCACTATTGCACACTTACCTTACCTGCACCCTAACCCTAAAGTCCGTCACTATTGCACACTTACCTTACCCGCACCCTAACCCTAAAGTCCATCACTAAAGCACACTTACCTTACCGGCACCAGAATCCTAAAGTCCATCACTATCACATACTTACACAGTCACGCTTGTTTCGCATGTCGGTGTTTTCAGCTTCTGGATTCCGGACTGTCAATTATTTACGTTGTCGGTCTTCCGGTGTCGGTCTTCTCATTGTCGGCGTTTTCAGCTTTCGTTCTTCTCAGGTAGATCCATATATATATATATATATATATATATATATATATATATATATGTAGACATATATGTATAGATAAATATACCTAAATATATAACAGCTACAAACAAATGCAATCTGAGGGTCATGCTGCTCCACACTAGAAGTTCAAATCTCAAAAGGCAGTCACGCAAAGCACTCCCTATTCACAAGGGATGCGCACACGTCCACACTGGTAGCCCAACATTATTCTTCACAGATACCGCAGGTGTAGCTACCATAGGGTAAGACAGCAATTCAAGTCATAGCTTGCTATAGGTCCCCAACCATGTCCCAAGAGTCAAACCCCTCGTTCCTAAGTGCCCTGGAGAATATTACTGTCCATCCTAACACTATCATACTGGTTGACCTCAACTACCCCTCCATTAGCTGTGAAAGCTACACATGTATCAATGCACTTGCCCAATGTTGCCTGGAATGCATCCATTCCAGTGGCCTGGACCAGCTCATTTCCACACCTACTATAGGTAGCAACATCATTGACCTAGTCAGTACTAACATGGGTGACTATTGCTGTACACCAATAGTTAACTCCACTATGGTTAAGTCTGACCACAATGTCATCACCTTAGAAATCCACATCCCTCCCACCCCCCTGCAAAGGTAACCACCATGAAAAACCTTTCCAAAGCTAACTTTGGCCTCCAAAGATCAAAGGTGGCTAACTTCACGGCACCCATGCAAATGGAGAATAGTTGTATTACCTCCAAACACACACCAATGCAGTACAAGCACGTATACAAATACATGAATTCTGCCATACACAATAGAAACAAGCTGCTCCCCTCCAGAAAAAGGAAGACAGTCTGGTGGTCCCCTGCCCAAAAAACTATACAACAGAAGGAGGAAACTGATATGGAATAAGGTGAAGTACCAAGACTGGAAAAAAACCCTTGTCAGCCTCAACAAAAAGATGAGATTCCTTATGAAATACTCTAAAGCTAGCTATGAAAACAGAATTGCAGCACACAGTAAAGACATCCACAAGGCCTCCTATAGTTATGTAAAGAATCTTCACGGCAATGCCAACATGTGCTCTGAGCTACTGCACAATGTTAAATGCTATACTGAGGCAACAGATATTGCAAATATACTGGCACACAAATTCAGTAGCAACTTTACCCCTCTCCCCACCCCCAAACCACCAGTCACAATACCAGTACACTGCCAGACACTCAGTAGTACTGCTGCTTTGGTTAACACACCACTGTCCAAGGCCAAGAATACAGTTTCTGTTGAACCTGGCAATATCCTTGGCTGTCTTCTGCATGAACTACAGAGTGAACTGTCACCTCACCTGTGTGGCCTGTTCAATTAAAGCCTCACCTCAGGCTTTGTCCCTACTGACTGGTGCACTGCTACGGTTATCCCTTTCCACACAGAAGGAGTGGCTGCAGACCCTGGGAAGTATTGCACCATTACGAATTATGTAAAAATGTTATATAAATTAACATTTTTAATCATTTTTATAAATGTCATATAATATAATCATTAATATTTATATTATATAGTATTTTATATGAAGAATGTGGTTTTATATGATGTGATGCATATGTTATGTATTTATGATAGTTATTTGCACATTAATGACTATTTATTTTGTTTGAATTAGAATTGGAGGGTTTGAATGGTCATGTGATGTGGACTTTGTTGTATAAATGAATTATTTTTCTATGTGTTTCATCTGATGAAGTTCGTTACATGGTATGAACGAAAGGTGCCTTATTAAATTTATTTTCATTTTTCTACCGAGCTGTTCATTACATTGTTTTCTGATTCTGGACTGCCGTGACATATTTTTAGTATATTCAGTTTGTGTTTGTGTTTACATTTTCTTGTTGGTTTTGTTGGATGGCTATGGCGGCCTCAGGATTGGATTCCACTCCGGATTTATTTTCCTTGTCAGATGTGGAAATTAATGCAGTCAGCAATTTAACTCTACTGGTGCAAGCGCTAACTCAACAAGTGGATTATCTTAATAAAAAAGTGGATAGTTTTAGTGTAGGATATCCCATGTCTCAAACTCCACTTAATTCCAGACAGCGGAATGCAGGCAATGTGAAAATACCTATAGCAGATAACAATTTGCCCTTGGGTCAAACAGAATCAAGAAGGGAACCGTTAACATATACAGTAGCAGCTTCAGCAGCAGTGCTTCGAGGTGGTAATAGCTCTAATAACAGTTCTAATAGCAGGAGTATCGTATTTAGAGACTGGTTGGATGCTCCGGCTTCTTTTATTAATGATAGTATGGACCATTCTGGTCTTAATATTGACCCTCCAAAATCTAATATCATGGAATTATTAAATAATCTGGATCAGAATGTTTTAAAGTATAAAAAACTAAGATTGGAAGTGGAATACTTCCGAGAATGCATTAAATTGGAAATAGTACCTAAGGGCTTAGGTACTGGCAATACGCTACAAGGCTTATAGCCCAATCATCCTTTCATGTGGAGCTCATAAAACTTTTTAATCAACAAGGGCTGCAGTTTTTGGATTTACTCTGCAAACATTATACCTTACAAGCGGAGGAAATAGCAACGGCTGCAGCTAAACTGGATGAGCATATAAAAGCTCATCCGGACTTCCAAAGGTATCAGTTTGAGTAAGGGAGAATTTTTTCTAGTGTGGATGTGTACTTGTCAAAAAGTAAAATGGTTAAACTAAAGAAAATAGACAGAGACCGTGACCAATATAAAAAAGGTACTGTGCCCCCAACCCCCCCCCCCCCCGCCTAAATCGCAATCTTGGTTTATTCGGGGAAGGAATGTGAACTCTCAAATGGAAACGACAGGGTCAAGTGAAGACAATGGGCAGGAGTTACAGGGGACCAATACTGAACAGCAACAACAGATTGATTCACCGGGTAGCAATACTGCTGTAGATAATACGGAAATAAGAAGTAAACAGCTGATACAGCAAGGGAACCAACAGCGAAATTACCAACAAGGCCATGTACAAAGTAATCCGGGTCCTTCCACTTCATATTTTCCCAGACCAAATCAACAAATGAAAAGGAATGGTCGGAAGAAGAATGGGAAATGGAGGTAACTAACAGTAGACAGGACAATCTGAATTGTAATGTGACAATTGTTTCTAACACTGATAATGATTTCTTTGTGTACAATTATTCTTCTTTTTCCATTTCTGTGGAATTGGTGGATGTATTATCACGGGGATTGACCTTTGTTCCTTCTAACAAGACAGACATTGCTAAACTTATTTTGGAACGTAAAATGTTTGTTCTTAAATTGAACTTAAAGGTGTTGCTAGGGGACAGTAATCCTGACACTAGGCAGTTTATTATCCCCCAGTATGTTCAACCCCCCTTTACATCAATTGTTATACACATTTGAACGATTTTGTGAATTAGATTTTAGAATGATGTGTAATAATTTTGGCAGGTATCCTACTAAAAGAGGAGGTAGAAGTAATTTAACTAAGGACCAGTGGGAATTATTAAACATGTTGAGATCAGCCCCGGTTCATATCATGAAGCCAGATAAGGGTGGAGGATTGGTACTTATGGACATTACTGACTATGATAAATGGAAAGCATACTTACTACTGATTCATATGTGGAGGCTTCTCTGAACCAATTGAATATAGCTAATGAGCGAATAAAAATCTACCTAAATGACATGTTTATAGAAGGTAGAAAAGACACAAGTACATACAATTATATGCAAATATTAAAACCTATAACACCAACAATATTCGGAGTATCAAAAATCCATAAAGATGTTTCAAATCCACCATTTAAACCTATTGTTGATGGTTGTAATTCGGCAACATATGCATGGGGTAAGATAATAGACACTATTCTCAAGAAATATGCAAGTAGTGAGGCATGCATATGTAAAGACTCCTGGACTTTCTTTCGTAACATTGAAAAATTAACATACAAGAATTACAACTTTCTTATGGTGGATGTAAAGGAACTATAGACATCTATCCCACACCAACTGGAAATTGAGTGGGTGAGTTATATGTTACGTAAAAAAAGCACCCCTATTGACGAGATATCCTTGGTAGAGGAATTGTTAGACATAGTATTATCCTTCTTCTTCTTTCGGCTTTTTCCCGGTCAGGGGTCGCCACAGCGGATCACCTGTCTGCTCGTGATTGGCAGTGGAGTTTGTGGGGTCAAGTTGCCAGCCCAGCGCCCAACCTTCCACAGAAGGCACACACACACACACACACACACACACACACACACACACACACACACACACACACACACACACACACTCACACCTAGGGCCAATTTAGAGTGTCCAATCCACCTACAGCATGTCTTTGGGATGTGGGAGGAAACCGGAGCACCCAGAGGAAACCCACGCGACCACAGGGAGGACATGCAGACTCCACACAGAAGGCACTCCAGCCGAGGATCGAACCGCAGAACCTCTTGCTGTGAGGTGGCAATGCTAACCGCTGCACCACCATGGCTGCCCTCAACTACATTTATTTTAAAGGGAGATACTATGTGCAAACTAGGGGAATCGCCATGGGATCACCATGCAGATCAGCTTTTGCAAATCTGGTAATGTCTTACTGGGAGCATCAGTTCATTTTTGGAATGAAAAAGTCATAAGAAAAATTGCTTTTTATACAAGATACCTGGACAATATATGTATTTTGATTAAGGGAGAATAATTAATTGCTAGTGATTTAGTAAAGTATGTTAATGACACGACAGAATTTTTGTCTTTCAAACATGAATTTAATGAACGACAGATTGCATTTTTGGATGTTTTTTTGGGTAAAAACATGGGGGAGAAAATGTATGAGGCTAAAATATTCAGGAAGGCTACTTACTCAAATGCCTTCCTGCATTATACTAGTGCCCACCCCTTCCAACAGAAAAATTCTGTCGTTAAAGGACAACTGGTGCGGGCAGCACGAATGATCACGTCAGTAGAGGATTTTGATAGTGAGTGTGAAAATTTGAAACAAATGTTTTTAGGGAGGGTCTACCATTTATTACTACTAGAAGAGCTGATTGAGGAAGTGAAATATAAGAGAAAGAGCGGAATATATAAGCCAATTTTGAATGGAGGGGTGAATGGCCCACTAAATAAGCCGGCTTATAGTATGGAGACTGTGGAATCAGAAGTTGATAACCAAACCAGTAGCAATGCTGGCTATAATTTGGGATGCGTTATAACATTCAGCTCAAACTTTTCACTAATAAAAGAAATCATGATGAAAAATTGGAATATTTTCTTGGATGATGGTGAACTAATGGCAAGGGTAGGGCCTTCCCCTAAATTCATACTAAAAAGAGGTAGCACGTTTAGGACACTGTTGGAAGATAAAGAAGGCCTTTGACACCATCCCCCACTCTGGAATCATAGATAAACTTATTAAGCTGGGCATTAATCCCTACTTCACCAAATGGGTTGCTAACTGGCTTACTGATAGAATTCACAGTATAAAAGTAGCCGACTCCAAATCCAGCTCCAGACAAGTGGAGTACCTCAGGGTTCAGTCCTGGGACCGCTCTTGTTTGGCATCTACTTCTCTGAAGTACAGGCCAACACTAAGGGACTCTGGCTAACAAAGTTCGCAGATGACTGCAAACTGGGAGCCGTTATTGAATCCCCAAAATGATGTGGATACTCTACAAAAGGGCCTTACAGAAACAGATGCTTGGTGTCAGAGCCATGGGCTCAAGCTCAATGCCAAGAAATGTATAGTTATCCCCTTTGGGAAAAAACATGTACCCGTGAATTGCCATATAGGTGGCAGTACACTAAACACCGAAAGTGTGATAAGAGACTTAGGGACACAGGTGGACAGTGGTCTCACCTTCGATAACCACATCACCACAAGAGTCAGGAAATCCTTCTATGTGGCACACCTCATCACTAAGGGCTTTTCATCCAGAAAAAAGGAGGTCATTGTCCCACTGTACTCATCCCTCATTAGACCCATTATAGAATACAATGCCCCGTTTGGTATGGACCTCTCAAAACATCTGCAACAACTAGAAAGACCGCAGTAATACCTCACTAAAAGAATCATAGGCCTAAAGCAGATGCCCTACGCTGACCGCCTTAAAAAACTCCAGCTATATTCTATCACATATCATCTACTCAGAGGCGATATCTGCTTAACATACAAGGCCATGTCAAACCCAGAGCTGTTGGATATGCTACACTTAAAGAAATCCCAATCCCTCAGAGCCACACGTTCCAGGGATCTAAACCTTGTCGTCACAATAAACAAAACATGCTGGAGGGATAGGTTCCTGACCCAGAGACTCCCCAGACTCTGGAATAGATTGCCTATACATGTCAAGCAGAGTGCCTCTTTGGCCTCAGTGATATGTGTTCTATTATGTCATTATTAAAATTGAGAAATTTATTGCAATGAAGGTCAAACATATGAATTGTGATCATGAAATATTATTAATGAAAATGTATTTGGTATTATGTATTTAAAAGGTTATTAAATATTTATTGAATTTTAATTGCTAAGGGTAGTGGTAGGGTATATACAGTAGAATATGAATTATGTAAAAATTTTATATAAATTAAATCTTTTAATAATTTTTATAAATGTCATATAATAATTAATATTTATATTATATAGTATTTTATATGAAGAATGAGGTTTTATATGATGTGATGCATATGTTATGTATTTATGATAGTTAATTGTAAATTAATGATTATTTATTTTGTTTGAATTAGAATTGGAGGGTTTGAATGGTCATGTGATGTGGACTTTGTTACATAAATGAATTATTTTTCTATGTGTTTTATCTGATGAAGTTCGTTACATGGTATGAACGAAAGGTGCCTTATTAAATTTATCTTCATTTTTCTACCGAGTTGTTCATTACATTGTTTTCCAGTTCTGGACTACTGTGACATATTTTTAGTATATTAAATATTGCACCAGTAGCCTGACAAGGCTGTCATGCAAAGCTATGGAATGCATCATCATGGACCTAAGTAACAGGGATATGGGAATCTCCAGACTCAGGATCCCACACTGTTTGCTTTTCTGAAGGGTAGATAATGCCTGTTCAATCAACCTAGTTGACTTCTTTGAGTCAGTCACCAGAGCTGTGGATAAGGGCGAGGTGGTTCATACAGCCTACCTCAATCTGGCCAAGCCCTTTGATAACATTCCCCACTCAGGGTTCATGGATAAACTCACTAAGCTATGCATCAACCCCTGTAACAGTAGGTGGGTTGCAAACTGTCTCACAGATAGAACCCACAGTGTGAAAGTATCTGAGCCCAAGTCAGACCACAGGGTTTGGTCCTGGGTCCTCTCCTGTTTGGCATCAACGTCACTGAAGTCCATGCCAACATGAAGGGACTCTGGCTGACAATGTTTGCAGATGATTGCAAGTTGGGAGATATTAACTACCCAAGTGATGTTGATATCCTACAGAAAGGCCTCACTGAGTCCAATGACTGGTGTCAGAGCTATGGCCTGAAGCTCAATATCAATGAATGTGTTGTCATCCCCCTTTGGGATGTCAGGCACTACATGGATGTTACAGCACCAAAAATCAGACACCGGTGTGAAAGTGCATACCCATAACCAATTCCACCACAGTCACAGTCACATACAAGTAGGTCAGGTGAACAGTAGAGTATACGGACTGTGTGAAGAAATACATAATAGTTTACCAGTCACACACTACCCCTACATATAGTGGTCCAATTCTCAGTGTAGTCTGAATCCTAACCATGGTACAGGACACATCTCAGTCTGCTGCTACAAAGGTATATAGCCAACAGACCAGCAGATAGTGGAGCAGCATGCACAGGCAGATAAAAAATGAGCCATAACACTTACATCTAACATCTAACATCAGGGCTGAGCTATGCTTAGCAGGTGTACACATTGCTTACATGTGAATGATAAACAGTAGTTACCTCTGCTAAGCATATTTGCACACTGGTAAGCACTGGTAAGCGAAGCCTCCACAGTTTAAGTGCATGTCGGTTTAACGTTGTTTTAGCGCCACTTAGCGCCATGCAAACCCACGCAAACCTGCTTACAACTACTTAAACGTGCCTTAATCACTCTGTATACAGCAGCCCTTGTTCTGGCCAGCAACAAAATAATCAGCCATGCTCAGTCTTGAGCCCAGGATGCTATATACCATAGTCACAGCAATTTATCACTAGGCCATCTTAACTGTGAGATGTTAGGATGTTTATTACAATATATCATGCAGTACAGTCAGTTTACAATTGGAAAGACACACTGAAATCCCAATCCCTCAGAGCCACATGCTCCAGGGATCTAAACCTTGTCATCCCAATGAACAAAACATGCTGGAGGGATAGGTTCCTGACCCAGGGACTCCCCATATTCTGGAATAGACTGCCCATACATGTCAAGCAGAGCACCTCCTTGGCCCTCTTCAGAAGGAACCTTGACGATTGGATGGGAGATAGGAAATTCACCCCGGGAAGCACGTCAGTCACCCTGCTAGACAGGGTTCCAGGGAAGTACATATTGTGGGAAGAAATATCCAGGGAAGTGTTTGGCTAGGCTTGTATAGGCCCTAGGGCCGATAGCCTAGTACCAACCTATGAACCTATGAACAAATACATACATGAAAAAAAAATATTTACATATATAGAGAGATAGATATGTGTGGAGATACATATATATGTATAACAAAATACAGATATATGGGTCTATATCATATTGTTGACAGGTGAAAATGTCAACTCTGATGTGTTCGACACCAAAATGTTGAACTACAAAATTAGCGAATGGCCAAATCACTGATTTCTTTCCAACAGAAAGAAATCGGTTGGCCAAACACCAACGGCACACATAAACAAATACATTTAAGTGGGGGGGTTTGCCCCCCCACACCCCCCAACTAAATATTCTAACTCTGAGACTGCACTACAGTCAGAGAAAGGGCAGGTGTAAGAGAATGGCTAACCAATTTCTTTCCGTTGGAAAGAAATCAGTGATTTGGCTGTTCGCTAATTTTGTAGTTCGACATTTTGGTGTCGAACAAGTCACAGTTGACATTTTCATCTGTCGACAATATAATATAGACCCAGATATATTACCAAGAAATACTGATATGTATTTATATATATATATATATATATATATATATATATATATATATATATATATATATATATATATATATATATTTGCATACATGTCTCTAAATGTCCATACAAACATATGCTGCTGATAGACCACCCATAAATGGGGCAGCATGCACAGTTAGATATGAAAGGTCCCATGACACTCACACCTGCCCCCCAGTCCAAATAAAAAGTTAACAGTACGCTGCTACAAAACCATGATAGGCCATATGCAATGGCCAGACATATACAGTGACCTCTTAGCAACACAACTACAATGAGTGAAGATAGTAAACAAAAATACAGCCAGTAATTCACACAAGTTCATTTTACTCTGATGTCTTTGACAAAGCCTTCAAAGAGTAACACATTGCAAGAAATACTTGCCTTAATTAGAAGAAGCAATTAACACATAAGTACATTTAAATACACAGCATCCAATTACACTCCTCAGTCAACCCCATAGGGGATAAAGTATCACATTTGAAAACATACATTGATTCTGTACATAATTGTTCTTTTATGTCTATATGACCAAACTGAGAAACAGACTTTTTCCAGAGCAGTACCTTGTAACCCACTACACTTAATTCCATGTATATGCACAGCCTCCAGTTACACTACACATTCAACCCTCTAGGGGATAAAGTACCACATTTAAGAATTTAAAACAATTCTGTACATAACAATTCTTCTTTCAGGACTACTACCCCCATGGTGAGAATTATTGAAATGTACAGCTATAAAACCGTCTTCTTCCTCATCAGAAATATCTGTCACGTGTTCTAACAGCCTAGTTTTAAAACACTTGTTACTCTCCCCCACATAAAATATGTTACAATGGCATCTAAGAGCATTCTCCATACACCATCCTCTTGAATGTACAGAGTCCCACATGTTGTCCACCCTTTCCCTTCAGCAGGAATGACAGAACATAATAATGGTAGACCCTACCTATCAACCTCCTACTGTATGGCATATGTACCAAGCCTGACATAATGTGGGACTGAGGCCCAAAAACATGGCCATACATGAAATATTGCTATTATACACTGAGAAAATTGCTGGTGTTACAGGATTTGTTGTAACATATCTTTTCTGAGGGATATAAAATCTGAAACACAAATGGATGTTAGCATTTACTGATTGGAATCACCAAAGTATGCTACTGATTTGCCAAGGACAACACCTGTCTTGGGAACAGACCAAACATAACAGACAAACCTCTGGCCATTATGTGGATAGCCCTACAGTTGAGAGCTATGCAGACACAAAACTTTATCACACTGAAACCCTTTCAGAAGTAACATGCTCAGACAAACCCTGTTAAACACGCAGTATTCAAAACATATAACAGCAATACTCACATTCTGCCCCTACATCTTGAATTTTCTCCACCATTTAGTTGGCTTGTCTTCACAGGTCTTGTTCTAAGAGGTATTAGCTCACACACCTCCAGGTTCTCTTCCTCATAGATAAGGGAAAGGGCCAATGCCCACATGGAATACTCAATTATAGGAGTGTCTTGCCATGAACTTGGCTATCTGGATAACTACACAGCTGCTCCCCATGCAATCAGCAAATGGGGAACACCGATTGGTGCTCAGGACATCACATGGTCATGAGCATTACCTACAAAAGACAAGCTACCATCTATCCAAACCACCTCTGTCATAGACAGTCCATCAGTGAAATGCTGAAGTGTGAGAAAAAAGAATAAGAAAGGATATATCTGTGACATATCCAGAAAAAAAAAGTATGTGAAACAAGTAAGCATGTAATTGAATGCAGTAGGTGGTCTGTAATAATGGAAAATAGGGGTTTGAAAGCATATGCCTGAACAAGGCTTGCTGTACTGATGTACTGCTGACCAGCACTGATGGCCATAGCATGTGGCTTTGTCTGTAGTGACTAGGCCAGCTACTGGGATGTTGTACATACCCATATGTCACCTGTGCATATAACTATGATACACATTTTGTTTTGTAAATATAAGACAACTATACAGAGCATGTGCAGAGTAAAGTACTGCTGATGTGTGTTGAACTGCATTTTATATACTGAGCTCATACCATTCAACTGTCCAGTGTTCTCTACACTGACCATATGTGTGCCTCATATTTCTAGTCATTTACCCATAGAGTTGTGTCATGTCAGTCAAATCTTTGCCAAATCTGTGAAGACTGACATTACAATATCTCCCTTAATTGTCCGCTGGTTTTCCCATTCGGGATTGCCACAGTGGATCATCTGTTGCCATTTCTGCCTGTCCTCTGAATCTTGCTTTCTCACACCAACCACCTGCATGCCCTCTCTCACCACATCCAGAAACCTTATCTAAGGCCTTCTTCTCTTCCTCTTACCTGGCAGCTACAGCCTTACCATCTTTTTCACAACATACTCAGCACCCCTCCTCAGCACATGTCCAAACTGATGTAATGCTGCCTCTCCAACACTGTCTCATATCCATCCAGCATGGCCTGAGCCTGTCATATACACATTGCTAAACCTGTGCACCCGTGTCACACCCAGTACAAAACATAACATCTGTAACTCTGCCATGTGCAGCTCTGACCCCTGCCTTTTTGTCAGTGTCACTGTCTCCAACCCATATAGCATAAGTGGTCTCACTACCCTCTTGTAGACCTTACATAGCATGTTTACTGGTACTCGTCTGTCACATATCACTCCTGACACTCTCCTTCACCCTCTCCATCCTGCCTGTACTCTGTTTTATGCCTATCCTCCATAGTCGTCATTACTCTGAAATGTTGATCCCAATCATTTGAACACATCCACCTTTGCCAAGTGTAGTCCATGCATCCTCTACATTCCGCTATCCTCCCTCTCATTCACACACAGATATTCTGTACTAGTGCTGCTAACCTGCATTCCTCTCCTGCCTAGAGCATATGTCCACCACTCCAGGGTTTCCAAAAGATGTTCCCTACTCTCAATACAGATCACAATGTCATCTGCAAACAACATAGTCAATGGGACTCCCGTATGATCTTGTCTGTCAACCTCTCCATTACCATTGCAAATCAGAAAAGACTCACAGCTGATCCCTAATGTCATCCCACCTCCACCTTAAACACATCTGTCAATCCTAATTCAGACCTCAATGCTGTCACACCACCCTTGTACATATCCTGTACCACTCTTACATATATCTCTTCCACTCATGACTTCATCATGCAATACCACAACTCCTGTCTAGGCACCCTGTCACATGCTTTCTGTACATCCAGAGAGACACAGATGAACACCTGACCTTCTCTGTATTCTACCAGTAACAGTCTAAGAGCAAACATCACACTGATATTGCCCTTTCCACACATCACACCATACTGCTGACCAGTACTCTTCACCTCCCTGCGTAACCTAGCTTCCACTACTCTTACCCATAACTTCATGCTGTGACTGGTCAGTGTTATCCCTGTGTAGTTATCGCTGCTCTGCACATCAACCTCATTCTTAACACCATACCCAAGCACTTTCTCTCCACTCCTCATACAACCTCACACTTCCCAAGATATCAGTAAACAGTCTACCTAACACACCGCTGACATTTCCCCTAAACAACCCCATGCTTCCACAGGTGTGTAATCTGGACCAACAGGCTTGCCAGTATTCATCCTCTTCATAGCTATCCTTACATCCTCCTTGTTAAGCCATTGCACTTCCTGATTCACCATACCCACATCATCCAACCTTCTCTGTCTCATTCTCTTCATTCATCAGCCTCTCAAAGTACACTGTCCATGTGCTCAACACATTCTCCTCGCTTGTGAGTACATATACCTCATCATCTTTTATCACCCTTATCTGCTGCATATCTTTGCTAGCTCAGTGCATCTGTCCAGCCAATCAGTACAGTTCCTTTCATCCCTCCTTAGTGTCCAACCTGTCATTGAACTCTTCATATGCCCATCCTCAGCCTTTGCCACCTCTCACTTTGTCATGCACATCACCTCCTCATACTCCTGCCTACTTTCCTATCTCTATGACAATCCCACTCCTTCTTCCACAACCTCTGTCTCTGTATACTGTCTAGTACTTCCTCAGTCCACCAACAGGTTTCCTTGTACTGCTTCCTCCATCCACATGTCACACCAAGCACCCATCTAGCTGTCTCCCTTACCAGCTCTGCTGTACTTAACCAGATATTTGTTAGATTGTCACTGCCACCCAGTGCCTGTCTCAACTCTTCCCTGAACTCCACCTCACAATCACACTTTTCCAGTTTACACCATTTGATCCTTGGTGCTGCCCCCACACTCCTCCACATCTTGATCACCAACATCTTCTCACATACCAACATTCCCTGCTACCTAAATACACTTTCCCCTGTTACCACTTTACAGTCTCCAATCTCCTTCAAACTGGCCCTCCTACATTGGATATGTTCCACCTGTGTGCATCTTACTCCACTCTTGTATGTCACCCTGTGCTCCTCCCTCATGTCATAGTGCATATTCACCACAGCCATGTCCATCTTTTTTGCAAAATCCATTACCATCTCACCGTCTCCACTTCTTTTAAAAACATACATACCAATCAATTCCCCATCCCCTCTGTTCCCTTCACCAGTATGCCCATTGAAATCTGCTGCAGTGACCAGTCTGTCACCCTTGGGTACAGTCATCACCACGTCATCTAACTGATGTCATATTTCTCTTTTTCATCCATCTCACAACCAACTTGCATAGCATATGCACTAACAACAGTCATCATTTACACCATCAGCTTATAGCTTCAGAAACATCACTCTGTCAGACACTCTTGGCATACTTTTCCTTCAGCAAGGGTTGGGAGGGTGGACTAATGGTCAAGGTGTTTGCCTTACAAACACAAGGGGCAGGGTTTGAGTCTCACAAGGGATAATTGGCTAGGCTTAAAATGGCTCGCAAGGGCAGTTAGCTTAGTGCTAATCTATGAACCTAATCTATGAACCTAAGCAGAAACCCTACCCCCTTCCACTTCCAGTCCACACCATGATAGCACAATTGTGACCTGCCTACCATACACCCAGCCATAATTCCCTTCCATGTGGTCTCTTGCACACACACAGTATGTCAACCATCCCCTGGCCATCATATCAGCTAGTCTGGTCCTTATACCACTCATACTGCCAACAATAACAATTCTTACCCACAGTACCACCCTCCTAGCCTTTCCCCTCTCTTCCTGCCATATGACTGTTGGACATCTTCCAGGGGATGCCTGTCAGTGCAAAGGCTACTGTGCTATTGAATGACTCAAGTATGTTACAGCAATATTGAGACACTGTCACTGATTTTGTCCCATTGCACCCATGTATGCATGGCATCCTACAGATGTCCTGCTTTAACAGGTTGAGAGGGATGACTGCGCAGCAGGAGTGTGAATTTAGTGTGCCATACTGACATAGAACAGACATGTATGTGAGGTATTAGCCATGCACATGTCAGTATCAGTAGGTGTATGTGTCCACCTCATGAAAACAGACATGAGATGCAAAATGCCAGTTAAAACAGCTGTACATGTTGTACGCATATGTAATCTTAGTTACTGTGCACCCAAAAGAGTGACATGTCCACAGATACTGGTTGTTGTATTTCCCTGACACAGCCATGGTTAGTACATTAACCATGATTATCATTACTAAATTGGAGAGGTGTCCAGGTGTGTTATGACTTTGTGGCCATGCCCACTACAAACAATTGATTGAACACATACATGGCTGTATGGACTCAGCAATACCTTACTTGTCATACCTGCCTCCACCAACATACAGTAATCTCCCTTGCTGGACAGCAGCATTACACAAACCACAGACTTGGTCCCTATAGTGGCTGTACAGGGTAAAGTACGGCAGGAACCAACCTGGCATCAAGTCAGCCATTGTCTGAACAAGCATATAAGGTCACAGGTGGATTACTGTAAGGCCAACTATGATTACAAATTGGAGACATCCACCAGGGACAATCACAAGGCCATCTTCCCATATGTCTGCAATCTCGGAGGCAACATACCAACCCAACCTGTAATGATGGTCAGTCAGATCACATACTCACACAACATAGCTACAGGCAACCTGATGCAGATATGGTTAGGGCAAACATCATCCCCCCCCCCCGGCTCAGCATCACTATAGGTGGATGTGTACTGCACCCACATCCTTCCCCACATCACCAGTGAGCAGGTACATATTGCCTACTGAAAGGCAACAAATGTAGGTATCCATGGGATGTCACATCATCCCTGCCTGCATCCTACATGAACTTAGGCATGTGCTCCCAGCTGCATTACACACTGTAGTCACACCAAGCCACAGCGCCATCCCCACACCATTTGCATGGAAGATGGCTCTCATCCATTTACACAGACCTGAATGAGGAATGACAGACTATGCAAACAACCTGCCCTCACTGCGGGCAATGTGACTCATCAGGACCAGGAGTGCAATGCAAGCTGATACTGTTCTGATAGATTACAGGGGTATGGTGTGGTTGTGAGTGTTGGGTACTGATATGGTTGTGAGTGTTGGCTACAGTTTTCAAGGTACATGTGCAGGTACTGGACATACTGTTGCCAAATGTATGGGGTCCTGCAATGTGTTTCCCTGTTAGTGTCTACCAGGTGCAATGCCACATCACCGGTGGGAGAATGCAACCTGATAATGGAAGCTATAATACAGAACCACACAGTATTGTTGGGCCAAAGCCAATAACAACTGTGGGACAGGACCACCCTGCGGGATGTCCCTGTCTACAGGGTAAATTAGGTGGGCTGGCACACACATATATATGAGCAGCTGTGGCATCATGCCACCAACCTCATATGCCATGCCTGGCAAAGGGCTGCTGCTGTGGCCAGGGACCCCACAACCACAGGTGGGAGACCAGCCATGCAGCCCCCCCAGTGACACCAAATGAAGAGCTCCCTGCCAAGCTCGGGCCACCCATCACAGTACAACACCAGGGTACAAAGCCTCACTTGCTGGAGATGGGTGGCACCCACACAATGGACAAGGTGCATGCAGGTAAGGTCCCAGTGGGGATCAGTAGACTACTGTATGAGACATACTTGAATCTGTATAGTATCTATATTCATGTGCCGGGTACGACTGCAGTTGTGGATGGGGATTTCTAATGCACAGAAATACAACTCTATGGTGAAGGACAGCAAACTGTGTATTATTGGGTGTTGTACTGTAAATGTGCAGACATGCTGCATCCATCCTTTTCCAAGGGCACATGTGAGTCTGCTGACAATACCTCTCTCCCACAACTACATAGGTCACTGGTCTGCATATGGGACAGCAGCCTGAAGCTGGTGAGTATGGAATTGTTCAGTTGTGCTTTGGCAATACCCCAGGCATGTGGAGGGCATGCAAGTTACCATGCACACAACTATGACTAATAGCCATATTGCTTTATGTGCATGTTCACTTGTGGTGGGCTAATTGTACTGCATCACAGTGGTCACCACAGGGCCTGTCTGAAGAGGATGTAACATTCCTGTAGCATGCCTCACAACCTGTCAGTGCAAGACATCTGGACAGACACCAGCGAAATGTATTGGACAAACTGACTAAGGTAGGGACATGAGTGAAACATTACTGCTATACAGTGGATATAAAATGTATAAACACACCTGTTAAGATGCCATTTGTTACTGATATCTACTGATTGAGACCACAATATGTCAGTCCACACTTTTCCCAACCTTTAATGAGACCAATGACATGAACAGTTCACTTGTAAAACCAAGCATCTGGACTCATGTATTGCACCTACAATCCTGGACAGGTCTGATGGTAGCAGACATTGTATAAGTATGCTGTTTCAGTCAAGTATGATACCTGATGCTGCCATATGTATCAGAACACTCACTGTGGCCTATTTGGCAACTATATCACATACATGGGCTTTGTTAAGGCAGACAGAGCACTAATAGGTTCCAAACATCTGGATGTTCCAGACACATCTGTACAGAGGACTAGTATGGCCTGTACAATAGTTACACATGCTGCATGTGAGGCAGATGCCATTACCAAACTATATAAAGTAATAGCATCAGGAAGTGGTCATCTGCCATGCATGTTATACACATCAAAATGGTATCAGCCACACAAAATATGATCCACATACACACGCGCACACACACACACACACACACACACACACACACACACACACACACACACACAACACACAAAAATACTGAGATTAGAACTCCTACCTATTTATGTCTACTATAATGCTACGCAGTTATCAGACATGCCACAGAGCTTACACAATTTCACTTCATCCAAAAGTACTTGTTAGATGAATGACATCAACAGAACTACTAAATTAGGATGAATATGGTGGTACACAACTCAAAATGGTATAACCTTCACAGTACATGATCCTCAATCAAACACACATCAGTACTGAGATTACAACACCTGCCTGTCTAGTTATTTGTATTATGGCATTACGCAGTTAGCAGACACACCACGCAACTTACAAAATTTCACCTTGTCCAATGGTCTTTCTAAGGTGAATGACAACAACAGCAGTAGTAAAGTAGGGTAGGGGAAGTGTAATGGGTGGTACACTAATCAAAATGGCATAAGCCACACAGTATCCGATACACACACATACAGTTGCTAGTATTGGGATGAGAACTCCTGCCTGTTTAGTTATATCTACTATAGTGTTACACAGTTGTCAGACGCACCACAGAGCTTATACAAGTTTGCCTACTCCAAAGGTACTTCTAAGGTGAATGACATCAACAGGACTACTAAATTGGAGTGAGGGGAAATGTAAAGGGTGGTACACAAGTCAAAATGGGATAACCCACACAGTACATCATTGTCACACACAGACTTCCCAGTACTGAGATGGGAACCCCCGCCTATCCAGTTATTTGTACTACAGTGTTACTCAGTTACTGCATGTGCTTCAGAGCTTACTAGACTTACACCTGAAAAAAGGTGCTGATAACTGCACAGCTGAGGTAAAGTATTACAGGTAGCAGGAAGTCTGCCTTCAATTTCTCCCGTACACCTTGCTAGTTCTTTCTGTCTTACACTTCAAATAGCATTATAGCTTTGAACTTCTTATTGTATCAATAAGTGTATCACACCTGGGAGCCATCAGCAGTACTCATTCATCATGGAATTAGCCCCAGTACTTACTACTTATGACCACCCCTCCTGGCATGATTGAAGTGCAGTTTTCTGTGCTTTCACCCATTAACCTGGTGCACTTGACCATTCTGAGGCACTGTTGCAACTGCCTCATGTACACATACAATCCAATCCTCTAAACTCCAAACACTCAGACCAGTGAGAGCTACCCCTATATCACCAAATGTGGAACTATGCACTTTCCAGCAAAGACTGGACTAGCTGGTCAAGAGGATGAGATCAACACCTGCACCACACCATGTGGACCACATAGCTCACCACAACACCCACTATGACAGCCCTAACATACACTGAAAAGGCACACACCCATCTTCACAGAAGCACTCAATGGACATTTACACAAACAGCACAGAACCGCAAGACAGACACCCACTCAGACACCATGACATAGCACATGCCAAAGAACACATATGTCACCTACACAGTGTGCCCCTCAAGCTAAGCTCATAAGGTTGACCACCTTGCACAATACAGCGATCATAAGTGACTCTGTACTGTGGCACACAGATATCCCACTCACTATGTTGATTATGGAGGAGGAAACAGCCAACTGTCTATCACATGAAGCATCCAACACATGACACACCCAGTCAGGCCACTCCACAACAGCTACAAGTATCATCTATCATCATCCATGTGGGTGTGAATGACCCGAGACACATCTCCCTGGGCTACTTGACAAGAGACATGATTGAAAACTCAGATTATGTGGTCCAGGAAGGTGTGACAGTAGCCCTGAGCAGTATATTACCATCACCCAGAATGATGCTGCAGTACTATTAACAGATAACTGACTGTAACATTGACTTTCATGTTGTATGTCATTCTCAGGGGATTCAGTATCTCTCTGCTTGGGATAACATGATTGACAGACCTCAATGCCTTGCCAGAGATGTCCTAAATCTGTCAGCCCTGGGTTTCCAGGTTCAGGGTAAGTGTCTTGCCTCCCCCATAGTGCCTTATTAGTCAGTGTTTCAAATCAAATTACCACTGTAACAGCTAGACATGTATGCAATTTGAGGATTATGCTGTTCAACAGTAGATATCTAACTGTCAAGATGCAGTCACTCAAAGCACTCCTCAGAGTAGAGGACATTGACATTTGTGCAGTAACTAACTAAGAGGTGGTTCACAGCAGCAGACAGCAGCCCTGCACTAACAGGCCATAACGCATTCCACAGCTGTCAGCGCCAAAACATGGACCACACCTCCACAGGTAGTGTTGCCTCCATATCCATAATGAATATGCACACCTCCAGACTAGTATCCCCAGCATAATGCATCAGAGGTACTTCTGGTAAAACTGATTTTGAGGAATACTGCAATCCACACCATAGCCTGCTATCGGTCCCCAGCTATGTCCCTAGACTGTCAATGCACATTCCTTGACACCCTGGCATCTATGAAGGTCCAACCCAACACTGACATAGTAGGAGACTTCAAATACCCCTCCATCACCTTGGGAAAGTGGTCAAGCACCAGTACAATGGACCAACGCTTCATGGAATTCATCAGTTCCAATGCCTTGGACCAGCTTATACTGACCCCCAGTAGAAGATGCAACAACCTTGACCTGTGTTGATTCCTTACATATGAGATAGTTGATCAACCAAAGTTGTCAATCCCTACCTGGTCAGATCCAAACATGATGTAATAAACATGAAGCTCAACATCCCACCCACACACCCCCACAAAGATAAACACCTTGCAAAACCTCTCCAATGCTGACATTCCAGTCGTAAAAATAGGGGTGGATGACTTCACTGCACCCATGCCAATGGTATATAGCTGCATGACTGTCACATCCTACACATATGCACTGCACAAACATGTACATGGATGCATGGTACTAGCCATGGCCAACAGAACACAGGCACTTTCCTCCAAACACTGGAAGCCATTGTGATGGTCCCCTGCCATTACTAATGTGTACAACAGAAAACAGACACTGTTGCAGAAAATGGTGGTGCCCCAGGACTAGTGAACCCCCTTATTAGCCTCAAACACAACTTGGGATCCCTCATGGAATCACATACAGGCAGCTATGAAGGCAGATTTGGAGCAGACACTGACAACAATCACAAAAGCATTTGACAGTTACATCAACAACCTCCACAGCAGTAACCACAAGTTCTGTGAGTTACTGCACAATGCTGTTTCCTGTCCTGACACAACAGATATTGGCCACAGTCTTGCCAACACATTCAGTGCCAGCTTTGCCCCTCTCTCCCCCCAAAGGGATGATCACAATAGCAGATGAATGTCAGGCACCCAGCATTAGTGCAGGCCAGGTTAGACCTGCATTGTCCACAGGCAAGGATACAGCTTCCATGGGACCCCAACATATCTGTGGCTGTGTTTTACATGGGGTCTATATTATAAAGTCAAACGCTTACCTTATCGCATACCTAAATGTCTACCCGTCGTCATCAAACCGCATAAACACTGAACGGCCTAAACTGCGAAATTCAAAAAGTCAAACTGTCATAATTGTCCCATCCCACCGCCCGCTACATGCTACCTACAAAAACAAACTAAATAAACCACATACATGCAATAACCAAAACCCTACTTCTAACCCTAAACTAAACCCTACTTCTAACTCTACACTAAATCTTACATATACCACCATGTATGCAGTTATACTTAACCCCCACCCTAAACCTTAGGTCTGTAACTATCACACACTTACCTTAAAAAGCTAAACCCAAACAAACTAAATAATCCACACACATACACTTAACAAAACCCTACACTAAATCTAACATACATTACCATCTATGCACTTACCTTAACCCACACCCTAACTCTAAGGTCCGTAACTATCACACACTTACCTTACGGAGCTATACCACAGAAGGCCAACCACAATGATTTGACATTTCCACTTTTGCTCTTCTGGACGATCGATGTTTTCGCAGTTTGATGAGGACGGGTCGATGTTTAGGGATTCGATAAGGTAAGCGTTTGACTTTACAATATAGACCCATTCTACATGACATACAAAGAGACCTGGCACCACATCTGTGTGGACTGGTCAGTCACAGCCTCACCTCAGGCTTTGTCCTTCCAAAATGGCGCACTGCTACAGCAACCCTCTGCATGAAGGGGTAGCATCTACAGACCCTGTGGATTACTGGGCCCTTAGCCCGACAAGTCTGCTATGTACGAGTATGGGTGCATCATCAGGGACCTGATTGACCAAGATATGGGTGATCTCCTAACTCTGTATCCCACATAGTTTGGCTTTGTGAATGGCAGATCATGCCTGATCAACCTGGTTGACATCTTTCAGTGAGTCACCAGGGCTGTGTATGACAGTAAGGCACTGCATACAGCCTACCTCAATCTGGCCAAGGCATCTGATACCATTCCTCAGTCAGGGATTATTGGTAAGCACAACAAACTAGGCATCAACCCCAATATCAGTGGGTGGTTTTCAAATTGGTTCACAGAACACACAGTCTGACAGTGGCAAACTCCAATTCAGACTGGCAAGCAGTCACGAGTGGAGACCCACAGGGATCAGTACTGGATAGAGTCCCACAGGGATCAGTACTGGATAGTGTCCTGTACAGCATCAACCTTTTAGGAGTCCAGCCCAACACAGAGGAACTCTGGCTGACTGAGTTAACAGAGGACTGCAAGCTGGGAGCTATCATGAACCCCACAAGTGATGCAGACATCCTACAGAAAGGCTTCAGTGAAACCAATGAGTGGTGTGGAAACCATGGCCAGAAGCTTAACACTACAAAATGCATCGTCATCCCCTTTGGTAAAACACCCATTTCCCAGTAAGTTCCACATCAATGGGAGCCCAATGAATACTGTAGGCATTATAAGAAATCTGGGGACACAGGTTGACAGCAACTCCTCCTTCAAGCACCACATTGCCACTGTGGTCAGGAAGTCCTTTGATATGGCACATTGCATTACCAAGGGTTTTGAATCCAGGAAGACAGAGGTAATGATCTCTGTCTACTATTCCCTCGTTAGACCACTCCCCAAGTATAATGGCCCATTTGCCATGTACCTCACTAGACACCTGATACAGCTGGAGAAGCCACAGAAGCACCTCACAGTTGGGTTCCTAGGCATTAAATACACATCCTACACAGACAGACTCAGAAGACCCAAACTATTATTTGCATCATATCACCTAATTAGCAGCTATCTGTGTTTGACTTACAAAGTCATGTCTGACCCAGCTGGTTTAGAAATGCTACATATAAATCCATCCACACCACACACTGTAGAGAACTCTACCTCAGTGCTACAATCAGCACAACATGCTGGTGGGAAAGGTCCCTCACCAAGAGACTGTACATGCCCTGGAATACCCTTCCCATACATGTCATGCAGAGCACCTAGTTGACCCTGTTCCAGAGAAATCTTGATGACTGGATGGGTAATAGTTCAACCCAAGGATCACTGCAGTGGCTATACTTGATACAGGCACTGGGACATAACATTGGGTGGCACAATGGCAGGGCCTTTCTGTGTGCTAGGCTTGTTAAGACTCCTGGGCCATTACCTACTACACACTTGTGAACCTATAAAGGGAATGACATCAGCAGGACTGATAAAGTAGTGCAGTGGGTGTTAAACTTATCAAAATAAATTGCCCTACAAACTGACACATACACTTGCCAAATGTGAGAGTAGAACCCCTACCTAACTAGTGATTTGTACCATAGTGTTACACAGTTACCACTTGCACTACAGAGCTTACTGGGCTAAGAATTGGCCAAAGATGCTGATATGGGGAATGACATCAGCAGGTTGATAAAGTAGGGCAGTGGGTGTGAAACATATCAAAATACTTCTACTTACAAACATATATATCCACACACACATTTGCCGGATTCAAGAGTAGAACCGCTGCCAAACTAGTCAGTTGTACTACAGTGTTAAGCATTCATCACTGCACTACTGTGCCTACAGGGCTAACAACTGGCCAAAGTTGCTGATAAGGGACTGACATCATTTGGACTGGTAAGGTGGGGCACTGTGAAGTGTCATGGGTAGGAATGGCATAAAACTGTTTCACCTATAAACAAACAAAATCACAGCTCCATCAGTCTTGCACACACAACTGTCACACACACTTCTACATTTGGTAAGACTGAGATTAGAACTCCTACCAAACTAGTTATTTGTACTATTGTTTTCTGCAGTTATCGCACATGCCACACAGTGTATGGGGCTGAGACCTGAAGGAAGCCACTTCTAAGATGACTGATATCTGCAGGACTGCTAAAGTAGGGAAAGAGGAAGTGTAATGGGTTGGAATGGACCCAAAAACTTTTAGTTGCAAACATACACACACACATATACACCTTTACATTTGCCAGGACTGAGATTAGAACTCCTACCTAACTTGTTGTACTATAGTGTTATGCAGTTATTGCACATGCCACAGAGCTTATGGGCTGATTTCTGATGGAAGGCACTTCTAAGATTACTGATATCTACAGGACTGCTATAGTAAGGAAAGGGTGTGTGTACTGTGTTGGAATGGACCCAAAAACTTTTAGTTGTAACCACACACACTTTAACATTTGCCAGGAGTGAGATTAGAACTCCCACCTAACTAATTATTTGCATTATCATGTTATGCAGTTATCGCACATGCCACAGAGCTTATGGGGTGAGGCCTGATGGAAGACACTCCTAAGATGACTGATATCTGCAGGACTGCTAAAGTAGAAAAAGGGGAAGTGTACTGGGTTGGAATGGACCCAACATTAGTTGTGAACACACACAAGCACACACATACACACACACACACACACACACACACACACACACACACACACACACACACACACACACATGCACACATGCACACATGCTTTTATATTTGTCAGGACTGAGATTAGAACTCCTACCTAACTAGTTATTTGTACTATCATGTTATGCAGTTATCACACATGAAACAGAGCTTATGGGGCTAGGCCTAACAAAAGTGACTTCTATGGTGACAGACATCTTTAGGACTGCTAAGGTGGGGTAATGGAAAGTGCACTGGGTGGGGAACGCCTGTTCATTCCTAGATCCTACTGACATTTCTCTAAGTGTATGAGCATGCCCAGTGTTTCCTTCTATAGTACATGTGGAACTTGTGGGACTCCATTCCAGGGATTGTTGTACTCCAGTCCAGTTTGTTTTGTGCTACACCCATACCTCTCAACCTGTCGGTACAGGATATCTGGAGATAGCCTATCCAATTGTGGGGACAATGGGCCATACAATGATTGCGACAATTTCTCTCAGTAATGTATGGTTTGCTAGGGTTACATGGCTTGTTTTAGCAGACATCTGTCATATATGCCATTTGACACTGTCATGTATTGTTTCAGTACCTTGTGACATACCTCCTCAGATCATCGCAGTGATTTACCAGAGGAATACAGGATGGATGATGCACACACAAGGTTTATGGGCCAAATGCTATGCATTCTTGCACAATCCAGCCTGTTGAGGGGTGTGCCTACAAGCAATTGACTGTTGGTGCTGTGGAAATGGTCCTGCACCTTGGTGATATATTACAATGGTGAAATCTCTGTGCATTTATGTTCTGGCCTGGTCTGATTTCCAGTCCACAGTTGGGTAATATAAGTCAGACAGGATCAGGGTGACAGGCAGACTACAGATACATTTGTAGGGGATAGGATATGTGTGGGGGGGTTCTGGGCAGATATGTTTGCCTATAGCTACCTGTACTTTGCATTGGGCTCTCCTCAATGGTTGACTGCACTTTGAGGGTCTTGTGTGTGTCAGACTGTTTGACCAGCCTGGAGGTATGTGTTTGTCACACATGTATGTATGGCCCACCTCATTTTGCTTGGATGGCCACATATTGGGGTCATGATGTTGCATAGGATGAGTGATCAGGGAAGAGTGTGTTACTCCCCATGGCTGTGGCCCAGGGTTCTGTGGGTGTAGACATGTCACCATCTTCCAGGGTTAGGCCTGCCTGCAGTGAGTGCATTCCCATGTTTAAACTCCTAACCCTGCCTGTTGACTGTACAGAGCATCACAGAATGTCCACATCCATCACCCATATATCTTGTTGATTACCCAAAAAAATGTGGTTTTCCAGCAAAAGTGTTTTGCAAGCCACTCAGGGTTGAAGTCAGATATTACTGTCAGTTGACATTGCAGTTTCAGACTTCACACCCATCAGACATTCCATGCTACTTCAAATCATTCCATAAACTTTATAACATTGTTAGAGCAGTATTTCACAGGCATCCTTCTCTTTGGACCTTCATCACCCCATTATTCATGGCTTTGTCTCGATTTCTGGCTCCCTGAGTCTGTCAGGTTTGCTCCTAGCTGTTGTCAGCATGGCCTATCTTTGCATTTTGAGGACTGTGTTATGGACCCCATGACACTCCCTAAAGGGCACTGTGGGTGAGGCATAGGAATTTGCCAGAGGCCTGTAGGCCAGGTATGACAGATGCAGGCCACCTGTAGCAGGGCAGTGCATTCTGATGATTATATGTTCCCAGGCTACCGGCAGGAGACACCCCTGGGATGGCACCAGTAAGTTGACTGTGGGTGTTACTGACAATTGCTTTGTTACTATTGCGCCATTACTCTGGGTGACAGCTAGATGCTGCTTAAGTCTAGGAATATGTGCCTGCATTGCTGTGGGACTATGGGTGGGTGACATGACTGTACATGATACACATCTGCACAGACTGGGCTGATATTTGCTTAACAATTTGGCCCATGTAGCATAGTGGTGTGCCCTATCTTTCAGACTACAGGCATAACAGTATCAACCACAGGTCAGATTGTTCTGGCATAGAAATGTGTAGTTTCAGACAGACTTCTAACCTTTCACAGCCATACTGCCACTGCCAGACCTGCTGTGATATCACTGTGTAAAGGTCTGTGGGTGGGGATTTCATGGATGTTGCCATGTGGGGGTCTTTGCCAGGCATTTCTGTATGGCTGTCTACAGCTGATCTGCTGTGTGGGGTTGGTGGTGGGTATGGGACCCCCACTCTGACATCCATGCATTGGTCCTATGACCCCCCCCCCCAGTTGTTAGGCTCACCACATATAATGCAGTGGTATTTGTCGACTAGGGTGATACTGCATGGTGTGGGTAGGGCAGTACTGAGGATACACATTCTCCTGTCCCACAGAGCTGTCAGTTGTCTGCTGCACTGCTATACCAGTTAGCCACCCCAATCGCTTGCATGCTTGATCAATACCATATATATGCTATCAGAAAATTCCACTCCATTAGTTTAATTTGTTACAGAGACTGGCTTATCTTGTGCCTGCAGCTGTTGTGAGGGTGGTGATTGAGGGCTGACTATGTCGGATGCACACAATACACTGTCTATACATGGTCAGGTATAGGTGATGTGATGTTTGGCATCCATTTTACTGTGTGTGCAAGTCAGACAGAGAGAGATCAGTCCCTGGAGCCCTACAGTGTCAGTGTATGTGCTGTGTTGCCTCTTTGTCAAGGCCAGGGCATATTGTGCATGCCTCCGTCTGCCTACAGGGGCAGGTGCAGGATGTTCCTCCTCTGAGTCCCTCTATGCCTGTGGAGGCCTTGGTAATGGTGGGGGGGGAGGCTGTGTGGCCCTTCCCCATTTTGTTTCTGCTGCAGCTATTTTTGCAGGATCATATTGAGTAGCATGGCACATACTATGACCATGTGTGCACATGTGGCTGGAGAGTACTGCAAGGCTCCACTGGATATGTCAAGAACTGTGACTTGAGCATCCCAAACACATGCTCTATAGTGATCCTGGTTTGTGCGTGTTCCTCATTATGGTGTTCTTGTGTGGGTGTGTGTGCATTTCTGATGGGTGTCATCATCTACGGCTCCAGTGCATAGCCAGCATCCCCCACTAAATGGCGATACGGGATGTCTCCCCTGGTAAACCACTGATACAGCTTTGAGGAATGCCAGATGTGGGAGTCGTGATAGCTTCCAGGGCAGCCAGCACACACATTTATGATAATGCCCTAGACATTGCACACAACGTGGCAGCTGATGAAGTGAAACCCTAGTGGTTTATGCAGACCCTACCTCGGTCACCAGGTGGTGCTTTGATGCAGATGTGCATGCAGTCTATGGCACCCAGTACCTCTGGGTAGTCTGCTACACAGTCGAAGAGACACATATTGCGGGTTCTCTCCTCACAGGTGGTGGGGAATTTAATGTGCTCCTCGGCATGTGGTCGCATGGCATCCAGGAACTGGTGGAGTATCTTGGACGCAGATGCCTGTGAGACCCCCATGATATCCCCAGTTGATCTTTGGAAAGTACCTGTAGCTAATATTCTTAGAGCTACACATACCTTGGTATCCACTGGGATGGGTTCCCCTCTGTTTGTTCTGGATGTGAGACAAGGCCGGCGCATCTCCACAATTTGCTGCAGTATGTCCCTGTCCACCCTGTTGTGCTCAACTATCTCCAGATCATGTAACCCCTGGTAGGTTACCCTGGGCCCGAACACTCTTCTCCTCCTCATAAGTCTGGGGTGGTTATCAGCATTGTCCTCTTCACCACCCTCAGCCTCTTGCACATACTGATTTATGAGGGCGACAGCAGCCCCTAACATTTTGTTAGTTTTGTCAGGTAGAATTTCCCCATCTGTGTACACCGGTGGTGTAGAGTTTGTGGGAAAAAGCAGAATGAAAGGTGTTTGAATAGTTTACAGTGGTGTGCTGCAGATGCTGCATGTGTGATTGGCTGAGTATGATACATTCCACCTGCCAGCTCTATTACTTGTATTTGAGTGCCTCTATTCTGCTATTTCCCTTTTTTCTTGTTTCACTTGCCATTTGCTGTATTTTTTTATTTTTTTGGTTTAAATCCCGGTGCACGCCACACACACCCATTTAGGCAAGGTAAACAAGGCTATACAGCCTCAGACATACCCCCTTGCTTACATATACACAGTGCTGCCATTTCCTGTGTTTTTTTTTAAGTCCCAGTGCACACTGCACAAACCCATTTAGCTAAGTTAAACACATTTTAGGAGAAATGTCCCTCCCTAGATGTGAACATGCTCTTCATTTCATGGTGTAAGACATTACAGCCTCAGACACAGCCCCTTGCTTAGCTGTGCTTAGCTAAGCACAAACCCAGCCAACAGAGGTCGAGTGTGCTTACAGCAAGCATAACACACCCCCTTTTTATGTTAGTTGCTCCTCCTGCCTACACGATCCTGTTCTAGCACCTACACAGTTAGGTGCAGGTTTTGGATTTAAGAATATTTTGTGATTCAGTATATTTCCTCTCATTTGCATATCACAGTGCCTTTGCCCATAGTACTGCACTAACAGGGAATCTTTCCCCTTGACAATCACTGTCCCCTGGTATTGTTTTGATTCTGCATACCATAGACTATAATGGCAAAATGCAGATTTTTCTTTAAACTTGGGTTTTCACATTTTTTTTATTTTTGGCACTATCGTGTTTGCATGCCACTGCGCTATGTTTAAATGGCCGAGATCAGCCATAAAAAATATTTTACATTACAATTAAACATTTATTTATGCCAATGGCCATATATTTGGCCATTGGCATGCCTACAGATGTGAATACATGCTTTTATTTGTGCTGTCTTGCCTCCGTTTTCTTTTTTGCAGGAATGTGTTGAGTTAGTAACTGAATACATTTCTGTACTGACATTGTTCCTGCACAGAGACCTGGCTGCTTCCTGAATCGCTAATTCACCTCTTTTGCATGGTTTTCACCAGCAAATGAGGTGATTAGTATGCCACATGGTCTTCCATGCAGGAACAGTGTATACAGGCTCCTGCATGTTGGATCAGCTGTTTGCTGAATCGCTCGGCGGCCGAAATCCATGCAGGAGCTGCTACACTGTTCCTGCAAGGAGTTTTAGCTTTCATGAATCCCGGAGAGAGTATTGTTTATTAAAAACTAAAACAAATGGAAAATGTTATTGTTAAGATGAATAGTGTGGTAGTAGGGGACTTCATTTGTAACTAACAGAAGGAAGTAGGTAAAAATGAATACTGTTATGAAAGAAAGTGGGCAGAAAATAGAATGCAAACAACTGGTTTTGAGAAATGAAAGCATTTATACTTATAGCAAAGGAAGGTTACAGATAAACATTGACTATGTTTTACTGGCTTTTGGTGTATTGGAATAAGTATGGTGTGTTCAATATTGATTTTTCAGATCATGAAACTTTATGGCTTGAAACAGAGGAAAATGAAAGATTTAAGGATGGGCAGGGATTAAAATGGCTCATAGATCAGATACACAGTATGGTGGTGTTTCAAAAAGAAATATCATTACTGAGGAGAGACCATACTTCTTTATATTTTTAGTGCACAAAGAAGCAAATTAAATAATATTTAAGCTTTAAAATGAATCTGTGGAAGAATAAATGACAATATAAAAATATACTTAATGAGAAAGCATTGTCAAGTGGAGAAAGAAAGTTAGTAATTATGGAAGGAAAAAAATATAACAGAGAAATCTAAAAAAGACAAAAGATTTATTAAATAAACAAATCTATTTGTTACTTGGTAAGTGTGAAGGGGAAAATAATTTTCTGATGAAAAAGGGAAGGATGATAATGGAAAAATTAATTGCATGATAAATGGAAAGGGTGAGTCTTGTGATTAAGATACTATCATGCAAACAGCCATTGGTTACATTCAGAAAATGTATAATCTAGAACTGAAAGAAATGAGTGGGGGCTAAAAAGTTTCCTAATGATGTAGTTTTGTGGATTTATGAGCATATAAGTATGAAAAAAGCTAGTGTTTTTTACAGGAAATTAATGTTAATGTTAATAGTGCTCTAGGACCAGGTGGATTTGATTATGATTTTTATGTTGCGATAATGGAGAATCAGAAGATAGTAATGTTGAAAGTTATTAGTGAATAGTCACAGTATGGGATAAGAAATAAAAAATATGTAAAGAGGTTATAAGATTCATTAAGAAAAAAAAAAGAGAGAATATTAGCAATTTGTGACCACTGACATTAAGGAATACTGATTATTAAATGGTTATGAAAATTTTGCAAAAGAAGATGAGAAAATAATGTATTATGTGATACATGAAGGAATATATGGTAGAGAGGGGAAGACATTAAGGAATTAATGATTTTGTTTAGAGAAATAATTGCTTTTATAATAAGGGAAAAAGCTGAATGCAAAATGATGATGTAGCAAAAGGTTACAATACTATAATGCATGACAGAATGTTGAACATATTTAGGGAGTATGCTTTTGCTTCCAGTTTTGTTGCATCCTTAATGGATGTTGAAAGAGTAGTAGTAGATATTAAACAGCTTGTACCTGTGTCACAGAGATTCTGTTGGAGTTACTGCAGATTTTACACCTGCTGGAAAGATTCATCCTCCAATGAGGCGTCTGGTTTTGTAATATTCGCAATTCACTGTCTGTGTAGTACAGCTGGGGTTGTCAGCTCCTGAGAATGACTGTTAGCCAACAACAACACACCCCTGGAAAACTTTATATTAATAATAAATTTGTTTTATGTTAAAGCAATGCCTTTTAATATACTAATTTTCTCTGAGGGAGTTGCTCAGTTGAAATCTGTTCTTGAGCAAACTGAATCTTGTAAACTTTGTACAAGTTAAGTAACAAAAATAACTATTTACTGGCTAACCTTTTCAGCCAAGTAAGTAGCCTTATTTCTCAGGGTCAGTTCCTGGGTGAGAAAGAAACAGTTAAAAATGTAATCAAAATATGTGCATATGAATAAGGAAGAGTAGACAGATAGATATAGATATAGATATGGATATAAATTAGATATAGATATAGATGTAGATATAGATATAGATATAGATATAGATTAGATATAGATATAGATTAGATACAGATATAGATATAGATTAGATAAAGATATAGAATATAGATATTGTAGATAAGGTGACACAGTTTTAAGAGATGACCAGCAACAATCAAGAAGATCAGATAGGTTTTTAATCAAATAAAAAGGGACATTGTAGGTGACGAATATTAAGACTGGGGTAGAAGTAATGAATATGGTGGCAATGTGGAAGGAGAAACTACACCACAGACTGGAGGTGGAACTAAGCAAAGCAACAGAGCACAGAGTATAGGGTGAAGTTTAGGAAACTGGTGATGGAGGGAAACACTGAAAAGAGTGAAAACATAAGGAGAATGATAGAATATTATGAATGAGATCTTAAGCAAAGTCTGATGAGAGAAAAGGGGTAAAAACACAGAAGAATGAGGATGGGGAAGACAGGAGCGAGAACTGGACAGAGTGCAAAAGGAATAGAAACTGGAGAAAGAGAAATAATAGGACTTATTAGAAAGGGATTACAATTTGAAAGCTAATTTCCAAATGACCAAAACAAAGCATATAGAGATGGAAATGATAACACAGAAAGGAAAAAACTCTGCTGGGTAATTGGCATGGAAGTTACAGGACAGTAGAAAAAAGTATGCAAGTGTACAGGTTTGCATGTTTTATTCATCCATTGACCAGGTAAGCCCACTGAACACAAGTATCCCTTCTTAAGGGGGAACTAAGAGCACTGTCTAACTAAGTAAATCAGTGTTGCACAGTAGGCAAATAGAGATGCAAGGAATCAAACCATGTACCTCTGGACTTCAGAAAGCAGTTTAAGGAATTATAAGGGTAGGCTGGTGTACATCAATAAGGAGAAAATGGAAAAAAATAGATGAAGGGCAGATGATGACAGAAAGGAAGAGGCAAGTAGTAATCAAGCTTGCTGGCAAGAGAAGGCTAAGTACTACAGTAAAGTGAATAATGCAATTAGCAAATCATAGAGTCTAAGGGTAAGTAAGCATTTAAATGGAGGAAGAAACTAGTGCTGACACATATTCAGTAGAATTTAATAAAGAAATTGAAGGGGAAGTAGTCAGACGCTTAACACTGGTTTGTAATGAAGAAAGTAGGAGTAACGGACTGTCAAGGTTAGTGGTGAGGACAAGGATGGAAATATTACTGAAAGGATATCAAAACCTAGAGGATCCAGGGAATTATAGGTTCATCTCACAGATGCATGTGGATACAATGATCCTGATAAAAGCAGCTAAACTGGAGATGGTGAAATACGACTTTCTAAAGCAAGGAAAGTATCAGTTTGTCAAAGGAAGAATGTCAACAGATAACTGAGGGTTACTGTGTGAATTGTAGAATACTGGAACATAAATAGTTTGAAAGAAATGCAATATTATTTAAAACTAAAATCATATTCTTTGGAACAGAATTTCCACTGCTTGATTATGAAGGAAATAAAAATAAGGTAAGCCTTTAGGATCTAAGTTAAAGCCAAGCATGAGTGGCCATAAGCTGAAGTATAAGTAAATCAAAGGGTTTCCGAAGGAGATCAGAGCAGACTAGAGAAGTAGGTATCAGACAAGATTGCCCACTGCCTCCTGTTATTATCACTAGTGGAAGTTCTGACAATAAGGTGAGAGTGAAGATAGAGACGGTGTGGGTCAGGGAGAGAATAATTACATTTTATTGTGCTTATGGACAATGTATATTAATTGTAGAGAAACTGGCTAGGCTTATGCAAATTAATCAAATGGGGGGTGCAGGGTGCCACAGGGAGAGCACCTTCTTGTGATGTGCAGCAACCGTGTGCTAGTTGTGTATGTAAGGGTGAAGCCCTTTAATGGTGGTATAGTGGGCTTTGCACTCCTCAGGAAAATAAATCATACATCAAGCTTGCAATGTTATTTGAAATCAAAATTCATTTAAATTGATGACATCTTAGATCCATAACATTACCATAGTTTTAGCTCGTAAAACAGGCATCACTGAAATACTTTTCTAACTTTCTGAGAGGTGCAACTTACTGTGCCAGCAATCTCCACCTGATAAGTGATTTCTGATTGAGTATGACTAATTAATGTGTACAAAAGTATTACCTACATGTGTATGTTACACATTCTGAAAGTCTCCCAGATGCTTTTATATGTACCCTGCTACCTTTGGATTCACAGATAAAAGTATTCCTAGCTCTGTCTAGAGTGCATTATAGTGTCTCTCTCAGACATCAGTACTACTTTGGGTTTTCTTCAACCTAAGTGCATAATTATCTGCTTGCCTGCATTCTAACCTAGTTATCGACCTTGTAACCACATCTTCAGCTTCCTCAATTCTCATCTCACTTCAGCCTTTTCTTTTGGGTCTACCTGACTTTGTCGAAATCGCATATTATCGAACCTCACTTGGTCGACACTCAAAATATCGAACTCCCACTTCATGGAAGTAGTGGAACTATGAAGATTTTCCTAGGGTAAGTACCCTGTTGTGTGAGATGGTGAACTTTGCCCTTTTCCCAACTGTAGTGCGATCTCTGAGTTGTTATATTTAGTTGGGGTGGTGTAGCCCCCCCCCCCACCTGGGTGGGTTAGGGATGGTGCAGTTTGGGTGTTGTTTCTTTTTGGGTAAGTGGTTACTTACTCTGGGATGATCTTCATAGTTTGGTTGCTTTGATGAAGTGGGAGTTTGACATTTTGAGTGTTGACAAAGTGAGATTCGATAATATGCAATTTCGATGAAGTGAGGTAAATCCTTTCTGTCACATCTATAATGTAGCTGATCCTTGTTTTGTCTACAAAAAGGCATGCTGCCCCTTCTGTCCTACCTAAATATAACTTTTAAAGATATAAGAAGCATTGTTATTGGTGGAAGATATGAAATGCTTAGCCTACATATTTTTTTCATCTCTCTCCCTTCTAAATAAGCTACAAACCATACTTAAGTAATGAGTTATTTTTTTCCACTATCTTTCCTATACATTCATGAATTCTGGTACTTACATTGATATTACTACTATTTCAGTTAGACCATTCCAGTAATCCACAGTCCTTTCCATGAACAATACATCGTCACATCCTCTTGCATCATTACTGTATATTTTCACATTATGTCCTCTTGTTTTATTGTACCTTTTTGAAACATTGTGCTTCTAGTCTGTATATTTCCTACATATACTTATATTTTTCTACTATACTCCCACCCTGATAGACATACATTCTAAATACTCACACACACATACACACACACACACACACACACACACACACACACACACACACACACACACACACACACACACACACACACACTCTCACTCTCTCTCTCTCACACACACACACACACACACACACACACACACACACACACACACACACACACACACACACATACACACACCTTTCAACCTCTTGGATCAAGAAATTTGGACAAAGTCTGAAATAATGGGGCAAAGGCTCAACACAGGCACATCATGTAAGTTGCACTTATAAACTTGGAAAATTGGCAAAATAATATGATTTGTGCCAGCATACATTTTCTGAAGGATATGAAGTCCGAAACTCAAATTTGTATGATTATTTAGTGACTTAAATCTTTAGTGATTTGCTAGAAAACCACAGATTTTATGAAGAACAGACCAAAAATATGAGGCAAAAATCTGGACAGTTGAGAGGTGTGTTATTCTCTAGTAGTTTTCTTTGCTTTATGTATTACTTTGAAGGGAAGGCTGTGTAGCATTTTATCTCCTCCTCCTTCTGTACTGCCTCTGTTTTCCCAAAGGACTAGTGAAAAATGAAGTCTCAAGAAAAGCACCCAATACTCCAGATTGGTCTTACTAGCTCTTCATATAATGGCATAGTAATTTTTTGTTTACGATGATGCTTCCTTTGAGCATTGCTACTCTGCTTGCCTTCTCCTTGCTATATGCTTCTTTGCTAATGCATAAGCTAAAACTTCCAAAGTTTTAGATGACTTCCAGTCATCTAGTATTAATTGCTTATGGAGCTGGTTCATTTCAGTGGACCTAACATCACAAAGTACTGAAGTACTCTGTTGCACTGTCGAACCTGCTGGTATGATTCAGTGTACAAGATAATACATTTATATGGCTTTAGATATTTTTCAATTACACGGTATATACGAGTTATAGACCTCATTTCTTGATATAGACATAACTGTTGAATACTCATATACTGGTTTATAATGTACTATGATGAGTTAACCACCGTCTTCCTCACACTGTTCTGCATATAGAACTATGCCCTGTGCCCTACCTGTCTTGCTGTGTCTGCACCACTATTCCACTGTTGGCCCCAAGTCAGGTTATTTTTTTCCATATTCTGTATACTGTAGTCTGTTTTCCTTCTTATACTATTTATTTATTTATGTATTTATTTATTATTTATTCATATTTGTTTACTAGGGTAGTGGACTGACCAATATTGACCAATTTCAGGCTCAGCATGGGAGAAATACAAAATATTCCACTATGCTTCCAAGCATCATTTTCCAAAGTATATATCTGCTTGTTGTTGTATAATAACCCCCCATTCATACACACCCAGAGATACACACACACACACACACACACACACACACACACACACACACACACACACACACACACACACACACACACACACACTCTTTCTCTCTTATAAATGTCTGTACCTCTTTCAACTTTCAAGTCATATCCTGTGAACTCTAGCCCTATTTTGACCTAATCCTACCCTAGTTTTGACACAGTCTTAGCCATGTCGTGGCATAATCCTATCCCTGACTTCATGTAAACCTAGTCTGCTTTGGCATAATCCTACCCTGCCTTGGCATAATCCTAGTCCTTTCTTGACATGCACTAAACCTTTGAGTTATTTTCCCTTTTGCTTTAGCCTTTATAATCTCCAAAAGGTGTGAAGTAGCCTTCATAAACCCTGATCCCTGTATCTAATTATTTCTGAGTTCAGCAAATAAAAATTAATTTAAATAGCTACAGCAGCATTGGTCCATGATGATTCAGGTATTAATGCACAGAAACTGTGACTTATAGTTTGGGTCCATAACAGCTGCACAGCTGCCTAAATGGACTATAGTTCCACCTGGTACCACTGGAAAACATGGACAGCACATGTTATAACAATGCATTCCTACAGGTATGATGCCCATTTTTAAAGCAAGATGACAAACAAAACAAAACTGACCCATGTACATGGAATGCCAGTCACCTGCTATGTGTAATTATTGTATAAACAATAACACAAATAAGTCTACATAAGAAGACAAATGTTTCAGTTCCTTTGTTATTTCCCTAGCAAAAGGCATGCACTCACTGTGGTCATTTCCATTCTCCTGGTGCTACCTTTCCTCTTCTGGTAATGCACACTTTTTTGTGGATTATTCACTGTTATGTCAGGTATGCACACTAGTGATCTGTTGTGACTGACTAGTTGAGTCATCCTTTTTCTAAATGCATTACTGCCATGAATTTTAACTGCAAACTATTTTTGTTTCTGCATGTTTAGTTCCTTCAAATGACCAAAGTTTGTGTAGGATCACACTATCAGATTATTTTGGCTCAAACCTAGCCATTCCAACAACTTTGCTGCTTCTATATTGCACCTGACAGAGACACCACTAAACAATTTTCTGTTTTGTCACTTAATATTTTCTTCACACCACTCTCTGGATAACATTGTCTCTAGCTCTAGTCCACCTGCTTATACTGGAATAGTAAGGGATCATTAAGTCTCTACCACTTGTGTCCAGAAGCTACAGCTCTCCCCTCATCCTCCCTACCAATTACCATCCTCTCACTTTCAACACCCACAAGTGTACATTATACATTTGGGATAATTTCTTAAGTATTTTTGCACCAGTGCCTGTACCATAATGTCTTATTTGAAATAGGTAAGTAAATGCATGCCAGACTCACTCTCACCATCCGCAACTGTATTTGTTTATTTTTATAATTTGTTAATAGGTTAACTAAGCTGATCCTTGGAAACCTTTTTCAGGCACAATCCAGGTCACAATAGCAAGGACAACTGCAATATGCATGGACAGTTTAAATTGGCACTCCACTGGATAAATGGGAGAACCTAAATAAAATGTAGGAGTGTAGTGTCAAAATTATGTAAACATTAACTGGAGGTCATGATAGAACCCCCAGACTGTGGAGCTGTAAGGCAGCAGCAGCACTTATCACTGTGTCAGTCATTATCATAATGATAATTATCTTCACACATTATCTGCTGGATCTAGGTGTGTCATTTCAAAAATTAATGCGCAAATCTCATTTTATCGAAAATATTTTTTTTTTCTTTAACCAGAATTCACAGAAACATTTTCTGGCATACAAAGCCTTCCACTCCTCCACACAGATGTTTCCCCATATTCTGTTACTTAAAATACTACAACTAAGATATGTGCACCTCAGGATAAGGGGAAGGGCTACACAGCCTTTTTGGATAACATAGCCTTTTCAGTTGTGCAGTAATTCACAAATGGCCACTGCACAAAATAACTCTCCACTAGAACCTACTGGCTGCAAGTTTTTATACCCTCCTTTAGTGATGTCCCACTGACTTCATGTTCTGCACAAGATGGCCTTCTTCCTTGGCATGGCATTACTGTACTGAGCATACTGTACTTTTCTGTCAGTAACCACTGACCAATTATTTTTCTGACTGAACAAAGCACAAGTCTTTCTGTGTACAAAGTTTGGGTTAGTTTTGTGCTCATGATAGTCCGATTTCTTTAGCTTCTGAACTAGTGACTACTTTGGTATGAAGTGCAATGTGATTTGCAATGGAATCTTCGGGTTATGATTGTTTTTTCTTGCTGAGGAAACTACAATTAGACAAGCTAAAATGGTCTGTAGTATTTACTTTTATTATGATATTAACTCTTTGTTATTTATGAAGTTACTGGGGATAAAACAGGTAGTCATAGAATTAATGCATGTTGTGGAATCTTAATCAATGAAAAGTCTACAGTCATTTGATGGTGTTGGAAAGACAGAAACAGAAAGAACAAAAACATTCCATTGCCAAAAAAGTTTCTTTCTGTACATATGGCCTGCAGCCCAAATATTACTGTTAATACTGCTTTTCAGCAAGGACTTTATTTATCTTGCATTCCTCTGACCTTTAAATTCTGGCACACAATCCAATCCATCTGTAGGAGAAAGCTTTGTCAGGTAGGTAAGAAGCCTTTTTGTGCATGTGTGTGTGTGTGTGGGGGGGGGGGGGGGTGACATTACAGGAGATATGTTTTAAGAATCGTGGAACGTCAACTAAGAAATATGCCATACAGTCCGCTAAGCAGCACTCATCTGCCTAATAAAGGATCTTCCAGTGATGAAGAAAACTGAGTACTTGTCTTCATTTTAACAAGATTTTAAGAGGATAGTGGGTATCCAGAGCACAGCACCAAAGAACTAACATTGACAGTCTAAATCCAGAACCACTGGAAAGGAGGTGCCAACTTCTACAGAAGGCTGACTCCCTTCGAGAGACCCCACACCACAAACAGGACCGACAACAGGGCAAGTTTTTCTTGCTGGGAATAGCTGAAGACAAGGTAAGAAGCCAAGTAACAGTTCTGAATCTGCAGTGTTGCATTTCTTATGGTTTATTTAATAATATAACCGGCTGTTGCCCACACTTTAGTTCTGCAGACACACTCCAGAAAATGAAAGTAGTATTTGAAAACATTGTCCCAGAATAAATGCCCCATACATGCTTTATGACCGCGTTCACCACCTGTAAAGTATGTTAACATGTCAAACTCCACAAGGTCATTTCAATGGAGGCATTTTAGTCCCCCAATTTTTTTATACATCATTCTTTAATTCTTATGTTTGCTTTAAGACATTTTTATAATTAATATTACTAAGGAGTATTTAAATTGTTGCTGTCGTAATCCACATTTACAATGACAAGCACCCACCTGTTTTTCTCAGCCCACACACAATTCCTGCAGATGTCCAACTCCTTAGTCGCACTCAGTGTCGGATAATGTTGCTTTTCACAGCAATACAGAAAAACAATAAGCTGCCCGTTCTTTTCTCATTGGAATAATGTTAGCTCTCTGTGCTCCAGAAAAAAAAGAAGACAAATTAAACATGTTAATAACATAAATACAATTCACTATAATGAGAATCTAATGGCTTATGGCTCCTAAGCAGTTTTCTGTTTTTGCATTGTTGTTCTGATGAACCAACACTTAACAATTCTGAAGCATATTTCCTCAGTGAGATTTTTATGCACAACTTCTGTATTAGCTGTCTGGATGAACCCTTTAGTTTTTGTGTACAGAGTTAGTAATGTTTACATTATGATGTCTATCAAATCTACTTAAACATATTATTGAATATTGTACATCTTTCACATAAATTGTTTTGACAGTTTAGCAAAAGTGATTAAGTCTGTGTGCTGCTGTCTAGATTCACCCAGGTTTGAGTTCCTGTCCTCTGTTTACCTATTGTGTGATTCTTAGCAAGTCATTAAATCAGACAGTCCATCTTCTTCCATGTGGGCTTATCCAGATAGCAAGTAGATACTAGTAGCATTTTAGAAGGCAGTAACTGCTTTATCATTGTCAGTGGTTCAACAGGGTACACACTTCTCTTTGATGCTGGAATACCAGAAGGCTGTGGATTCTATTCCCACTCTGGGTGATTTGACTAATTTTCAGATTACTGCTACTTCAGTGCAGTATTAAAGGGTCTGCACTCCTGAGTGTGCTATATTTTGGATGACATGTTAAACCAAGGACCCATCTGCTTGAGTTGGTGGTAGCTTAGGTTGATGTAAAAGATCCCATGACTCTTATTGAAAGGAGCAAGGAAGATCTCCAGTGCCCTGGTCATATTACCCCCTAGTACAGAGCTAGAGGGTAAGCAGTTGAAACAATGGAAACAGAAAGGGGCAACTTTCCCCCTGAAAAGAGGCTACTAGCCTAGTGGGGCTAACCCGGTCAACAAAGGATAAAAGCAAATTAAATACAGTGACAACTGCCTGGCCTACACTATCTTCCAGTTTCCCTTCCTTCTGGATAAGCTACAAAATCCCATATAAAATAGGTTGTGTCGTAGTTTTTCCCACATGAAATAGGTTGTGTCTTAGTTTTCTTTAACTCAGCATAAAAAATATGTTCTGACTCTCCCACATACAGTTGAATTGTGTTACTGATATTACTACTACTATCTCTTCAGAAAGGATATTCCAAACATTCAACTCCATTTCTGCAAAAATACTTCCTCATAACTTATATAAGCCTTCAAGCTTGTATCTTCAGATTGTTTTCTTTGTTCTCATATATCACTTTTTTAAAGTCCGTACTCACTTGGGCTCTGTATATTCTCTTGAGTTTCATAAAATGTTTCTGTCATATCCTCCACTGTTTGTTTTCTTCTAGACTGCACTACTAGTCTTTCCTTAGAGGGTGTCTAGTGAGGAGCAGGCACTATTTTCTGCCCCCCCCCCGAACAATCATGTCAAAGTCCTGGTGAAAAATGAAGTCTACACAACTTCATACACTGCTGTAGATGAGATATGAGCAGCTACCTATTTATGAGATAATACCATTTTCTACATGTCTTTTTTGTTTGTCACACAGTTTGCATAACTTTAGCTCACCCAAGTATCCCCAGTTGCTTTCTATTTCCACTGTTGCAGCTGTTTGCCCTCTAGCTCTATACATAACTCACGTTATTAACACCCAGATGCATTATTTAGCATTTTTTTACTCTGCATTTATTCTGATATATTTTATGCTACTCATCTAATTTTGCCAAGTGTCTTTTCTCCTTTTAGTACCTTCTCGTATCTCAGGCCTGTTGTATATATCTGTGTAATCATCAATTATACTTTTTTTTTTCTTTCCAGCTTTTCTGCAAGGTCACTTGCATAGTAACTAGCAATAAATGGCTCCAGCAATGTCTTCTATAATGCCACACTGGTTATTAGCCTTTCCTTTTAGTGAATGCCATTTATTATGACCCCTGTCCTTTTGTCCAGTCTAGTGGTGTTCCTATGGGACCACCTCCAACAGAAATGCATTCAGCAACATTTTCTGCAGTAATGTGGCAGATGTTGTGTCGAAATCTAGATAAGCCATACCTACAGTCCTTTTCTGATACACTAGCTTTGTTACCCAAAAAAACAAAGCTACTATGTTTGTTAGTATAGCATCTGTATTTAAAAAAAAAACTTGTTTATGCACAATAAAATACCTGGTACCTTGGAAGTAGCATGCATCAACACAACGGCACTGCTATACAACATATGAATAAATCAGCTCAGAGGAATTAGTAAACCTAAAGAAAAAAAGCAGCATACTCGTGAGAATACATTATCCAAAATTCAGATAATAAAACAGAGTGAGTTTATTTCTTTGAGCCCTGGAGCATTTGTGTTAAATTTCAAAATACATGTTGCTTCTTTTTTCTTCCTTCCACTTTCATCTTTTTAAATAGCTTCCCTTTCGCGCAGCATGTATTGTTTTAAAACACAAAATTTCAGGGTATCATATTTTAGCATCTCAGGCATGCTCTTGCTTTTAAATGTTTAGTGCCCATTTTGTTTCACGTACTTAAAACAAGGGATAATTATGCAATGCAGTGTCCCTGGAGTTTCACAATTTTAAGCAAAATTAAACCCAAATGTATTGTATTACGTGGAGCTCCATGATTATGTATGAAAAACAAGAAAAATGATCGTGTTACAGCAAAGTTCATATGTAAGAGTGTCACTATGACAAGTCTGTTACAGTGAGTTCATTAATTATGAACCCACATGATATAATATTAAGTGGACCTCACACAGCTGCACAAATAGCAGTCAAGCAGGAACATCACGGTAAACCAACTAACAGTTTGAAGCTGATAACAATCTTCATGTTGCCACATAAATGGTAATTAAAATGGCATCTCTAATCAAACAGCAGCTTTAAAAGCTGTCACATGTCTTGCATACCTCTAGACCACTGAGATTTCAAATCAGTGAGCACCTTAGTGCAATTAGAATGAAAAAATTAACAAATGCTTTATATAAACATACTCTGACCCATAAAAACAGCACAATTTCAATTTGTTATTATTGATAAGATTCAGATGCCAAGGATTTCTAAAGCAGGCTGGCATGATAAGCTAAATAAGATGGAATCCTTATGGATCACCAGGTTGGGTGCTTTGTTCAAACCTGGGCTAAATGAATGCTAAATGCTTATTAAATAGTTATTCATGCTGGCTATGAACTTTGCATTTGGTCTTCTTAAGTATAGCTTTATGTATGGGTTTTATGTGTATGTTTATATTGTTGCTTTGGCATTTTGACTATATATGATTCATTATCTTTTTTTCTGAGTTCCTATTTTTCATTTTACACACGTGTATTTTTAATGGATTGGTTGTTGGTGTATACACCTTTAAATCTTGTAGTATTTAAGGAATACCAGGACGTACCATCTTCAAAAATTCTTTTCTCTGCACTGATGAAGGCTATTGTTTAGGCCGAAACCGGTTTGCTATGTTCTGTTTTAATATGCCACAATAAAAGAAGGTTTCTGCTTGCCTTTAACCTTGTTCTGGCTCGCTTTGTGTGTTTTGACATATCTTGCATTACCACCACACCTTGCAACTGTCCTTGATTTTGTAGAATGCATCTGATTTTGCTTCATATTTTCGTCCTATCTCATACATTTTTGATTTTCTGGTAAATCACTGAGGATTACAGTTGGTCAATAATGAAAGACATTAGAGTTTCATACTTTTTGTCCAGAAAATGTGATGACAAACCTAAAGCTCTATTAACGTTTTGAGTGAACTGGTAATATTTAAAAATTGTCACCGATTTTAGGTCTTAGTTCTCCCCAATATTTTTGGCTTTGTCCAGAGTTCATGAACAGAGAAGTTGAGAAGTATGGCTACCAGGCAAACTTTTATTTAAGGATGTGGTATCACATATAAACAGCTAAAGTTACCCATATATTACAAAACATTATGTTTGGGTCTCCACGTTGTTATATGTCCTCGAAACGTATGTTAAGAAATGCACATTATTATTGAGGTGAATTTCTTGCATCCATTTATTAAACCTATCCTGACAAGTTATGTTCAAAGACTAGATCGTGATCATGTTATTTATCAACGTCTTAGACCATAACATGATAAAACTGCATATACTGCATGTACAACATGCAGTATTTCTACAAGATTTCTAACAAATTTAGTCCTCCTTGATTGGATACTATAAAACCAAAAGCCAGTCTAGAATCTACCAGCAGACATGTCAATAACTGATGTTTGGTATGACTTTCATGATGTGAAATAATGTTGTCTTGGTCCACTGCTGCACTAACTTTAAGATAAGTTATCACTTCTGCAGCATAGAAAGATGAAGTTTTGACAAAGACCCAGACAACCCAGGTTTGACTAGGGTCCAGGTGCTGGAAGAACCAACAAGGGTTAAGAGAAGAATGACAAGGCAGGCACCTTCTTGCCTCTGTCAGCGAGGATGGGAGGAATGATGTGCTGTAGGGGTGCTCTGACTAGCTTCTAGTGGATACTGGGTGCTGGGGAAGAAAATGTTAGCTGGTAATTTAGGAGAAGGGGCATAACAGCAGCACTGCCACAAAAAAAGTAGGGATAGTTCTCATGCCATGTCCAACTGCATACCCATACCTGATACATCATCCAGCATGTCCAAGGACAACTTAAAGCTATCCACTTACCTTCAAGCTTACCAGCCAACCATAGCCCTTGCACAAATGTTTCATTACCAGTTTCAGACTATCCCAAGCCTTATGTTGGGGAGGTCTTCCAACCTGGAAAGGTGAGACTTTCACAGAAATGAGACATGACTGGAGTATGCCCCAAAACATTAGTCTCAGGAAGAATGGACCAATTGTATCTGAAGCATCTGACCCTGCCAAACCAACATGGAAAAATAATTGCAAACAAAAAAGAAAATAAAAAACATTTTAGATGTTAAGAATTCCACCATATATGAATAATTTTACAATAATTCTCTACAAGTGAAGACAAGCTGATAAGAGGAATCACATCTGGCCTCATCTAGTCTTCAGGAACCCACCCTTCCACCATGACTTGCATAAAATACTAGTTAATAGTATTACTAGTTCTTCCCTTAGTTATCTGAGATTTCTAAAATGAATCCATTTGGCATCACTCACTTGCCTAACTTGAGTTTTTGAAGTGGCTTTGTTGCCATCTTATCTGTAAAACTACTCCAACCTAACTCTTTTTCCAAGAGACATTAGCAGACAAGATACAATAAATCTTCCTTCCCATTCTCTGTAATTACTGAGAAGTATTCCTTTATAAGCTATGCTTTTTAGCATCCACTTCTGCATACCTCACCATCTCTTTTTTGTTGTTCTTTGCTATCATATATATCTGTAAAATATTTTATTTGTTTTTCTCACTGAATGTATTATTCTACCCTCTATCTTGGCCTTTTTTCACATTTCTTACACCTTTTTACCTTAACTGTAATTGTTGTTGTTTGTCTTCCTTCTTTATTTCCTTATACTTTTTATATCTGAAAGTGCTACCCCCCCCCCATGATGCACAATAGCAAACCCTGTCCTTACCCATCCCATCTCATGAATACATATCTTAACTGACAAACAGGTGTGGTCTAGGATGATATGGTGCTACTTCTTTGAAAATAATCACACTCTCAAGCAATGGAAAAACATATTTTTAATTTTGTGAAAATAAAGACTGTAACATTTTGTAATTTAATGATTTCCAATTTAGGTTCATAGGTTCATAGATGTTTATTAGGCTAATGACCCCAAGGGCCTTTTTAAGCCTAGCCATGCATCCCAAATCTCTGACAAGTTCTCATACCCTTGATAAGTGCAAGCATGGGCCTGGGAAATGAACCATTTACAGGTTACCTGTTTGCATTAGATACATAGGTGCCAAACTAGGGATGAATTTCCAGTTTCCCATCCAATTGTCCAAGTTGCACTTGAATTGGGTTAAAGAGGAACTCTACAACACATGGATGAGGAGCCTGTTCCATAGATGGAGTAGTCTCTGAGATACATACATATCTCTCCAGCAGGTCCTATTTATATCACAGGCAAGCTTTAAGTCTTTAGAATGGGTAATTCTAGTACTGTTTGTTTTGTGGATATGCCGGAGGTCCATCAGAGTGGGGTCCAACAATGCCCTGCATTCCGGGCATAGCTCTCCCCTCAAAAGCCTGTAGGAGACAGACTACAGGGACAGGGCCTTAATGCAGTCTGCATAGGACATATTACTTATGCCCTGTATTCTTTTAGTGAGGAACCTCTGTGGACATTCCAGTTGTTGTATATGCCTGGTTAGGTACATACCAAAAGGGACATTGTACTCAATGATAGGTCTGATTAATGCCAAATACAGTGGAACAATGACTTCCTTAGACTTAGATGTCATGCCTTTGTTTATAAATTGTGCAACACAGAATGATTTCCTCACCACTGTAGACATTTAATGATCAATGGCTAGATTACTATCTATGTCTGTCCCTGACTACTGGGTCAACTCTAAGGGGTGTCTTGTCAATATGATAGTTACCAGGGATGGATGACTTACCAAAGCGTACTGTTATGCATTTCTTGGCATTTAGTTTTAGTCCATGGCTTTGACACCAGCTGTTTGTGTCAGCCCCTCCTGGAGAACATTTGTGTCAGTGTGAGATTCAATGACAGATCCTAATTTGCAATCATCTGCAGATTTAGTCAGCCAGAGACCACGGACACTGGCCTTGACTTCTGAGAAGTAAATGCCAAAAAGGAGCAGTCCAAGGACTGATTCCTGAGGGACACCACTTGTGACTAGCCTCTTTGTAGAGGTGGATTCCCCAATTCTAACTTCCTGGGTCCTGTCTGTGAGCTAGTTGGCTATATACTGGGTGACATAGGTTTATAAGTTCATAAAATCATAGGTAGGTACTAGGCTATTGGCCTTGGGGCCTATATAAGCCTAGCCAAAAAAGTTCCTGGCTTTCGCCACCCAAGAAAGTTATTTTCCTGCACCCCTGTCAAGCAGAGCCACAATAGTGATCCACAGGGTGAATTTCCTATTTCCCATCCAATTGTTGAGATTTTTCTTAAAGAGGGCTAATGAAGAGCTTTGCTTGACATGAATGGGTAGTCTGTTCCAAAGCATGGGAAGTCTCTGGAACATAAATCTATCCCTCCAGCATGTTCTGTTTATTGTGGTGGCAAGGTTTAGGTCCCTGGGGCGTGTGGCTCAGAAAGATTGAGGTTTCTTTAAGTGTAGCATGTCCAACAGATCTGGGTTTGACATGGCTTTGTATGTTAGGCAGAAGTTACCTCTGAGTAGGCGATAAGCGATGGAGTAGAGCGGGAGTTGTTTTTAGATAGTCTGCGTAAGGCATCTGTTTGAGGCCGGTAATCCTCTTAGTGAGGTATTTCTGTGGCCTTTCTAGTTGTTGTAGATATCTTGCGAGGTACATGCCAAATGGGGCATTGTACTCTATAACTGGGTCTGATGAGGGATGAGTAGAGAGGAACAATGACTTATTTTCTTCTGAAGGTGAACCCCTTTGTGGTGAGGTGTGTTACGTAGAAGGATTTCCTAACTACTGTGGTGATGTGATTATCAAAGGAGAGACTACTGTCCTCCTGTGTCCCAAGGTCTCTTATCAAACTTTCGGTTTTTAGTAGGCAACTGCCTATGTGGTAGTTCATGGGTACAGTGTTTTTACCAAAAGGAATGACAATGCACTTCTTGGCATTGAGCTTGAGGCCATGACATTGACACCAAGCATCAGTCTCAGTGAAACCCCTTTGTAGAATGTCCACATCATTAGGCAACTCTATTATGGCACCTAGTTTGCAGTCGTCTGCGAACTTATTTAGCCAAAGACCTGCTGTATTCGCCTGGACTTCTGAGAAGTAGATACCAAACAGGAGAAGACCCAGGACAAAGCCCTGTGGTACTCCACTTGTCACTGATCTGAAGTTGGATTTGGAGTTGGCTACTTTCACTGTGTGGGTTCTGTCAGTGAGCCAGTTGGCCACCCATCTTGTGACATAGGGATTTATGCCCAGTCTAGTGAGTTTATCTAAAATTCCAGAGTGGAGGGTGGTGTTGAAAGCCTTGGCGAGGTCAAGATAAGCTGGGTGCACCACCTTCCCCTTGTCCACGGCTCGAGTGACTGCTTCAAAGAAGTCAATCAGGTTTAGGAGACATGACCTACCTTTTACAAACCTAAACTGAGTGGGGTCCAGAGTAAGCTCCAAGATGATACGTTCTATGGCCTTGCAGACCAGGCTTGTCAGGCTAATGAGACGGTAGTTCCCAGGGTCCATGGTGACACCCTCTTTGTGTAGTGGGATAACCATCGCTGTGCACCATTCAGTAGGCACAAAGCCTGAAGTGAGGCTATGATTGAACATGGTACTTAGGTGGGGTGCCAGTTCATTCTGTAGTTTGTGCAGAATGCAGCCTTGGATGTTGTCAGGTCCCATGGATGCTGTGTTCTTGGTTTTGGAGAGTGCGGTCTTTACTTGTGCAGCCGTGATTACAGGGGCTTTTAATTCTTCCGGTATAGTGATGGGTCCTTTGGGGGGTGGGGGGTGAAGTTTGCACTGAACCTATCTGCCAGTATGTTGACAATATCAGTTGGTTCTGTATATCTAGTGGCATTGTGCTGTAGCTCAGAGCAGATCTGAGTGTCGCCATTGAGATTCTTGACATAGCTGTAGAATGGATAATTCCAGATGCATTATGTTAAGCAACTAGCCTGGAGGTGTAGATATCATTAATGAATATGGACACTCCTCCATCTTTAGTGTTTCGGTCCAGGTTATGTGACCAAAAAGTGTGGTATGAGTTATAGCCTGGTAATGCAGGAGAGCTCTCAGATGTTGATGTTCTCCATTTTAAGGAGTGCCTTGAGTGAGTGCATTTTGAGGTTTAGACATTGAGTAGCATTACCCTCAGATTTTGCTTGCTTATACCTGCTATGGTGGTGAGTTTGTCATTTCAACCTTGCCTAAAAAAGGTACTATAGGGGTGGCAAGAGCCTCAGCCAGTATCCAGAATCCCAGGGGCGACAGGTGCAGGCCATGTCTGGCAAAGCATCGTGGCCTGTTGATCATGTCAGCCCAGGGAGACACTGGATCTCCTTAGAATGACATCAGAAGTTTAGCCAATTGTTGAAGACAATAATTTTGTCCTTGTATTGTGGTATCATTCTGGGCAATGACAGGATGCTACTCAGGGCTAGGGTCATACCTGCCTGGGCTACATGATCCGAGAGCTCCTCCATATCTCTTTTCATGTAGTCCAGGGAGGTACATCTCAGGTCATTCACACCAACATGGACAATGACAGAGTCATAGTTGTACTTGTTGTGGAGTGACCTGAGTGCTTGCATTATATGACAGATCCTGGCACCCAGCAGGCAGCTCACAGTAACTTTCTTCTTGTTTAGCCTGGTGAGTGTGACATCAGTGTGCTGACTATAGAGTCACCTATGACTAGTGTGTTGGGTACGCTGTTTTGCCTTATGGGCTGAAGTTGAGTGGTACACTGATTTTGTGGGCAATGTGTCATTTGGGTAGAGTTGGGGGGTGATGGTTGCTTGCGTTTCAGCTTTGGAGGTCTCTGTTGTTTGGGCAGATTTTTATTGAGAGCCTCCATGAATGTAGGTGTGTGTTTTGTTTTACTATGTGTGGGTTTAGGTGGTGTAGGTTTTGATGGACTATGTGTTGAGTGTTGTGTGGTACAGGTGTTTACCTTCTCCTCTTGACTGTCTCGTACAGTCTTGGCTGGAGAGAGCTTGGATTCCAGTTTAGCTATATAAGTGCATCTCTCACAGGTTATAGTGTTGGGTGGTAGGAGGAGAGGGTTGTCCGTGTACATGAGGCAATTGCTACATTGCCCCAAGATGCCCAGATTCATCAGGTGGACAGGGGAAAATACTGGGAGCTGACCCTTAGACATGCCTGGATAGGTGCTTATTAATTTAAGTACTAAAAGTGTTTTCCTCCTAACAAGAAAGTTGAGTGCTGTAGTAATTTGTAGATTATTTAGTGCTTGCAACAAGTTTTGAACAAGTGCTGAGCACAAGGAAATATCTTTGAGTGTTAAAACTAGAAAACTGGCTAGTTCTAAGGAAAAATTAGCAGACCAGACTTTCTGGCACTGGGAATAGTTTAACCCTAGTTAAACGAGGCTGCGCGATGCACAAAACCACGCAAACACCGTTTTTTAAACAGAAAGATGAAAGGGATAGAAATAGTCCAAAATGGCCAGTAAAACTACAGATTCTGAGCTGAAACCACTACTCCAGTGACAGATAGGCTGCTCAAAGCTCACCACTCTCACTGATGAACAGAGAAGCTTCCATCTATCTTAGTAAGGTCTGGGCAACACAGAAACTACAAAACAGTCCAGAATTCAGCAAAATCTGAAAACCGGACACTACTGGTCATAGAAAGGTGGGAAATGAGTAGAGAGATAGAAATTTTTTTTGTTTGTTTTTTTTCAAAAATTAAAACAGATGCAGTAAAAAAAACCACTATTAAAGTAGAAAAATGGCTATTGCACTTGAGTGTGTAGTCCTCAACAGTTCAACAGTTGAAAATCACTTAAAAATGATCAGTTAAAGTGCAAACAGTATCAGAATTAAAAAAACAGTTTGCGCCTAACCTCTTGGGTTTGTGAACAATGCCCAAGTGGGGTTTTGTGTCAAATGCCTTGGCCAAGTCAAGGTAGGCAGTCTGAACGATTTTGCCCTCATCCATTGCTTTGGTGACCTTCTCAAAGAAGTCCACCAAGTTGAGTAGGCATGATCTGCCCTTGACGAAACCAAACTGGGTTGGGTACAGTGTCTGGAGGTTTACTATATCTCTATTGACCATCTCCATGATAATTATTTCCATGGCTTTACATATAAGACTAGTGAGACTTATGGCTCTATAATTTCCAGGGTCTGTAGATGGCCCACCTTTGTGCAGAGGGATGACTGTTGCCTTTTTCCATTCATGAGGCACAAAGCCTGTTTGGATGCTACAGTTAAATAGTAGTTTCAGAGGCCCTGATAGGTCATGTTTCATGCTATTTAAAAAGCATCCTGGGATATTGTCTGGGCCCACTGATGCAGAGTTCTTGGTCTTAGAGAGAGCATTAAGTACCTGTCCCCTAGTGATAGTAGGGGGAGTTATATTTGATAACATTTCCTGAGGGAAGGTTGAGGGGGAGAGAGGGGTAAAGTTGGAGCTGAATTTATCAGCCAGGAAGTTTGCTATATCTTTTGGCTCAGTATAGATTACTCCATTTACAATGAGCTCTGCACACAGTTGTGTATTGCCTTTGAAGTTGTGGACATAGCTAAATAATGCTTTGTGGTTGTCCTTGGCCAGAGAGGCCAAACTTACCTCAGATTTGGCTTTGGTAGACTGTATTTGTCCTCTGAGTTGTTTGTTTAATTTGATGAGAGTGCATTTACCCTGTTGGGTGCTGCACCTCCTAATTTTGTCATGATTTTCTTACTCCTGTTATACATCCAATTTACTTTTATGAAGACAATCAGTAAATCTACAAAGAGCAAGACAAAAAAATACTGGGGCAAAAATCATAGAATTATGGCTAAATCAGTTATGGCTACAGAAAATGAGATTATATTTGCAGTCAAAATATTAATATCAACCGTGAATATAAAATTTCAGCTACAATGTCAACTGGTGGGTTACAATAAATTTAAATGTTCAGCAGCTTAAAAAATACTTACATTAATAATGCTCTGAGCTTGCAAATTCCATTGATGAACTTGAACTTTGGACGGCGCAGTGGTGCATTGATAGCGTTGTCGCCTCACAGCAAGAGGTTCTCCTGTTCGATTCTCGGCTGGGGTGCCTTCTGTGCGGAGTTTGCATGTCCTCCCTGCATTCGTGTGGGTTTCCTCCGGGTACTCCGGTTTCCTCCCACGTTACAAAGACATGCATCTGGAGTGTTTCTCCCTGGGCCTCTGCTGAAAATTGGCTTCGTTCCAAGTCGGACTTTATTTTATAAATAAAATAAAATAAATAAACTTACTTAAATGAGAAAAGTCTGGAACAGCTGGAGATAGCAGTATAAAAATAATTTGCCTCTACACAGTTTTTTAAGTAATCATTGTATTTTTAACTATTTATTTATTTGTTTCCTGTTTATTAACTGGATAAACAAGTTCATTCAAAGACCATTTTCAGTCACAACTCAGGCCAAAGGCAATAATATAGAAATTAGACAATAGTGTACAAAATTTCTACATGGCAATAACAAAAATAATCATTTAATTGTAAAGTGTTGTGTTAATGTTAGATATGGTCAAAAATTACATTGAAAGTTGAAATACTTAAGTTTAATTAACAATGTCAAGATTAAATAGACATTACATAAACATACATCTCACTGATTGTGGAAAGTGTTCAGTTTACAGACATGCTAGGACAGAAATTGTACAAGTCAAAATTAACAACAAATAGCAAAAAATTACATAACATAAATCACAAGTCCCAACAAATACCAACACACAATGGTAGTACTGAACTGTATTATGCAGTTCAGAGCTTCAGTTATGCATTCTCTATACTATCTGTTATAGTATTGGTTATGCATTGCATTATAATAATGGTTATACTTAATTCATTCAGTGCAATTTAGTAAAACATAAGTTACAGATCATAATTTACATTGTAAAAGCAGTACATTAGGTTGCAGTATGTGTTACATTTAAAATATTTAGTTTAGCTGGTGCAACTATATCCCACAAACCATTATCCCTGAAGCAATTACATGTTATATCACTGTGGAGATGTTCAGAAGGGACTGACTCAAGCCCCTTGAGAGACTTTTGTTTTTTTATCTCAGGTGAGAGTTTGTTCCATAGAGCTGGGTCTGATTTGATAAAGGCTCATTCTCCAATAACTGTTTTGAATGGGGACTTAAACAATGTAATCCCATTTTCTTGGCTACTTCTTAAGGAATAAGTATGTTGCTTGTGGGGGAGTGCTATCAAATAGAACCTTATATATCAATGTATCTAGAGGATAAGTAGATCTTTCAGTGATGAGTTGCCAGTTTAGATTTTTTTTGAGAAGGTTGCAATGATGGTTAAGAGAGTGAGCAAGTAGGACATATCAAGTTATTTTGTTTTCTTCTGTCTGTAGCCTATACTAGAAATGGTAACCGGTAGTTCAAGTTTAGAAGCAGTACATTTTTACAAAGTGCTATATGAGCAGCAAGAAAGAGGAGGTGATTTATTTTGTAGTATAGTTTTAACTGTGCTAGGACTATATTAACTAACTATATTGTCAGTGCGTGTGTTGAAGTTCATGGAAGGATCCAAAGTAAGGCCAAGGTAGTTGTATTCAGACACCAAGGAAATACTGTTGCCATGGTTATCTGTTATTTCTAAGCATGTACATTACACAAATGTCAGAAATGTGTCTTTCTTCCTTTCTTAATAGACTGATGTACAGGTTTGAAATCAGTATCTTCCAAATTGCAACGTTTTTCTCAATAAAACAAAACTACCAATTTTTTTAAAACAATATAAAAAGCATGCACAAAAAAATAAAAAAAAGGCATTTAGCACATTAACTTCACTGCTTTATCTGTTTGGTGCATGTTTCTCTTGGTATTTATGTGTTGTAAAGTAAGCTTAAAGAAGACTTTAATCATGTGTGGCTCAAAAATAAACAAAAATAATGTTATAAGGAGGCTCCACCCCTTTAAGCCCCGCAGAGTGTTACAACGGAGTAAGTAAACTGGGAACTTATTAAATATTTTGAGTTAGTTGTTAATTCTGAATTTCTTACACTGCTACTATTTTCACAGGTTGAACGTATGTCCAGTTAAGGAGACTATCATTACCAACTGTCAGTCAATTAAATGACTCCCCAACCTGTGTGAAATTGTCATGATGGTACTTCTTTGAGATATAACTTTCATATTTCATAAATGCAATATACTTTTCCCAAATTATATTGCAACCCCATTTGAAATCCAAAATGTTTTTTTTCCTTCCTTTTTGATCTCCATGCTTGTTTTTTACAACTGTTTGTTGCTTTTTCATTGGCAGTTTTTATTTATTCCAGTTATTCATCCTCATGACCTTCATCTGTTTTTTATAGTGCTATTCTGGAATACTTGGACATTTGGGATTTTTAAGTGATTATGGTTATTATTACTTTCAGTGTTTTATAGCTCATTTAGCTATTTACTATATGAACTCAGTTCTCTGATAGTTCCTTAATTTTCAATTATGTTGTGTTTTTATATACTTTATGTATTCTTTGTTTCGTTTTAAAACACCTAAAAAAATTAAAGCTGAAGATAACTGTCCCATTTTGTCTAAGTCTGTTGTCCTGAAATCCATAACCCTCACTTTGTTGGCATGATTGTGTCATTAAAATAATTGTGAATTACACTGCTTGGTGATCAGGTATTCCAAAAGGTCTGCCTATATCAAGATATGAGAAATTCACCCCCTCTCCATTTAGCAAAAACTGAGTCTCCAAAAATATTGCTCTTTTCCAAGGAGCTTTGACTACCGACTCCCTGAGGTCCATGCCTTGCAAGGCTTCAAGAATGTTTCTACTCTTGGACTTGTTTCCATCAAACTGCTTCTGTTAACATATAATATATTAAAGTTTTACATCAATAATGCTTCCTTTTTCTGAGTCATCCCAAAGATATATTATGTTAATAATTACTGCACAGCACTGCGTTATATAGTATTTACTTATGCATTGTGAATATCATACTGGGGCATTGTCAAAATTGGGTAACTGAACTTTAATTGACAACTATCTTTTAGCAAAGAGAATGCAGCGTAATCAGCCAGATCACAGAACTGTATGGCTAAGGAAGCCTTGGAGTTAGTATATTCAGAGATGTGTGGATGGAGGGGATCACTTTTCTTACAGTGTTTGCTATCCTTAATCTTGAACAATGTCAACTTAAATGTTTTATTATTGTGATGCTTCTTAGCACTTTATTTAACCATAGATCTGATTTGCCCACAACCAGCCTGGTTTACCCATAAATTTCATCTGTCTTGGGTAAATCTTGCATTACACATGGTGGAGCAGTGATATTACTGTTATGCACCTAAGTTCTTTTAAAAAGAAATATATTACTTGTAATAAAAAATGCCATGGTGCAATGAAGCTCTTCCACTTGCAGGAGGGTTCTACAGACAGCTAAAACCGAAGATATTTAGCTAGCCTGGTAGTGCAGAGGGATAAAACCCTAACTATGACTTAGGTGACCTGGGTTCAGGTGAGTGACACACTGGCAGTGAGGATGGGTGGTGCCTATCCTGGGAGAGAAGTGATTTCCTAGACACATTTGCCTGCTGCTCCAGTAGTAAGAAGTGAAGAGCTCACAAGCCACTGAAAGCAGGAGTCAGTTTTGGGAGGGCATACACTCTGGCTGCACAAGCTGGTGATTACTTCACATACAAGGAAGCATGTATGTTTGAACTGAGGGATGAAGGTGTGTAGATCACCACCAGGGGGTGTGGCTAGGCCATACCAGAAAAAGCCTTTCAATAGCCATAGTGCCACCAAGATGACTCAATGATGTCCACCTGGATGACAGGCCCCTTTATAGGCACCTCACCCTGGCAGATCTGAAGAGTGATGGCACATGAAAAGACCTCTGTATGACTGGGGAGGCTTGATGATTGGTGAGTAGAATGGAGAAAAAAAGGCCAAGACAGAAAAAGGTATGTGTTACTTTCATGGCTCTGTATGTGCATTGTAATCTAAGGCATTCATGGTATTATGGTTTTGTTTAAAGGAATTGTGAACGGTTTACATCAAGGATCATCCTTCAATGCGCCAGATGCAGTATTTATGTTACTGAACTGAGTTTTTCTTTTTTCTCACTTCTGAATTCTGTCAAAAACTTGTAACTGGTTTCTTAAAGGCATAACTTCAAATTAATTTAGATGTTCATCATTATGTCACTGCTGCAGTAGCTTAAGCTATATGGGTTATATCCTGCCAGGCATACAACAGCTGGCCAGCATCCAAAGCTTATGGACATCCTTCACATTCCAGACCACTAGACACTTAAGCAGTGCAGGGAGGAAAACAGCGGACTGGGCGCCAAGCCCTTCAGAGCTTTCTTGTTGCCAAAGAGCACTCCTTTTGCAGGGTTTGTAGGATTTATTGTTAGCCAGCATTTCTCCATTGCTGATCATATAGAATCCTTTTTGGGAAAACACTCCACTTTTATGACAAAAACAGTATTTTTGCAAAGAACTGTTGGATTGTAGCTATGTTTTACTGTTCTGGGGACTGTCACAAGGCATTCTTTTCATTTGAAACATTGTGTTTGTTTTACTGTTTTAAATGCAAACTTTTGTTTTCAGCAAGTTTATTATACTGATAATAATTTTATAAATTGTTTTGAGGGGCCGGGGTAAGTGCGTTTTGTTCTTGCTTGTGAACAGTATCATTTTGATATTTACCTTTTACAGATGATAGCTGACATTGTTAACGATGTTTCACGTTCCTTTCTTGACTTAACCCATGGAACAGCCTATTGATTTCTCAGGTCTTTGTCCCTAACAACACAAGGAAAAGAACAGTTTTAGGCAGCCTATGCCAGTTTAGCAGATTGTTTCCTTACCTCAGTTATAGATAGGTGACCCTGCAGTAGCCATTTCAGGTTGCTCAGAGCACTCATCTTTTTTCCCCTGGTTTCCTCTGGTACTCCATTCAGCCCCCATGGACGGAGTTAGACACATCATCTCTGGTTGTTGGAGTGTCCTCTGTAAGCATGGGAGAACCACTCTTGTCAGTCTTGGCAGAAGGAGCAGGGAATGCTTCTCTTCCTTGCCAGACTAGGATGCATGTTTCCTACTGTGATGCCCATTACATGAGTCAGGCTACTTCTGTGAATATTCCTGAAAAAAAAGAAGCGAAATTTTAAACCTTAATATTCCTCTGTCTCTGTTTCCTTAGATAGGAAATAGTTATTGGGCTTAGCTCAATGATTAGGTCAAGCACCTAACCCTTCACATTCTAGCGCTACTGGTAAGGGAAAAAGAAATTCAGTTCCCAAAGATTCCCAGTGTGATGATCATGGAAAAGAATTAGAGGGAGCAAATTCAGTTACTTCTCCTCAGACAACAGATTCTGATTCTGAGGGGAGTACTACTTATGATTTTCCCTTGGAAGAATTTTCCTTTTCTGAAACATCTCTAGAACGAATCAATTTTTTGATCTGGGAAAAAAATGACATTCTAGTTTCTTTAATAATATTATGACTTATTACATCTTGAATTTTCTCAGCCCATTGCTATTCCTCCTGTTCTGCCAGGTTTGTAGGATGTTTTTATTACAGCATGCAACATGTCTGACAGCCAGCCCCTAAAATGGCAGATAGATATAGAAAGTTCTCCTATCTTATAATACTTAATTTCTAATCTCAGATCTGACCATGCAGTGATTTCTTTGTCAAATCATTCTGCAGCTAAACATTTAGTAAATGCTAATCAGTCTCCTTCTGACAAGGATTGGAAAGCTTTAGACACATTTTGGGAAAAGAGTATATTTTTATCCCACTTTTATTTTTATGATTCTTAATTATCAAGCTCATGAATTAAAAAAATGTGCTTCTTTTTGAGAAAATGAGGAACATAAGTGCCTGTTTTCCTTTATCTAAGATAAATATTCTCTAAATGCTTTTATTTCCTCTGTTTCTCAAGTCACCAAACATTCTTTTAAGTATTCCTATGACTCAGCTGATGCCTCTTCTAGACCAACAGGTACCGGCTCTGTTATGAGAAGATTTGCATGGTTACATTCTCAAGATTTGCCTTAAGATATAAAATCTGGAATCTTAAATTCACCTCTTGATAGGGAGATGGCATTTAGGTCATCTACTGCTGATGTCCTGAAAAAAAATGTGATGAGAGAAGAAAACCATTTCAAGGAATGACTCAGATTTTCAGCCTTCCTTCTCCAAGTTTGTCTATAGTTTTGTTCCTAATTCAGGATACTTTTATTAAAAAAAAAAAAAAAAAGCATTCTCCGAAAACTTCAGGCAAGTAGATATTCAAACAACAATGGCAAGAAGGCTGTAAAAAGAAGTGACCCCCCCCCCTGAAACAAGGACAGTCCAACAAGTCTGAATGGCTATCTAAAAAATGTCCCCCATACCCCCACCCTGATAATCCTTTAATTCTTCTCTAAAGTCTATTTCTCCATTTCTCATATTGGAATCAGATAATCTCAGACAAATGGGTTCTGAGAGTTAGCCCTCTGGAATACAGATGGCAGTGGGAGTCCCTATCTACTTTTCAGAGGATTCCTCCTCATCAACCAGATCAAACCTATTTATTTTCCCCTCTCATTCAGCACCTACTGGTGCAAAGGGCAATAGAATCTGTCCCCCTCTCTCTCTTGTAGGGAGATGTTTTATTTAATGATGTTTCTGGAACCCAGTAAAGAAACTTCATGGAAACCATTTCTAGATGTTCCTATCTCTATCAGTTTGTAAAAGTACAGAAGTTTAAAATTCTACCCTTTCCCAACCTATTAACTCTTATTCTCCCTTTCAGTTATTTTAGTAACTCTAGATTTAATGGATGGTTATTATGACATTCCAATGCTCGTAGATTTTAAGTAATTCTTGCCCTTTTGGGTTATGTACTGTTCCAAGGGTATTCGCAAAGTATCTATATAGCTTCACTAATAGCTGAAAAGGTTTTATTTAAAGATGTTTCTGGTACTAAAGAAAGAAGCTTCATGGAAACCAGTTCTAGATCTTTCCTTTCCCTGTCAGTTTATGAAAGTATCAAAGTTCAGAACCAGATATGATAGTGTTCTTCTAAAGGTAGCAAGTGCGAAGTTGAATAAAAGCCAATTTGAACTTGCTGCCTTTAGAAGAATGGAATTGTATCTCGTTCTTAGTTTTTTATATAGCATTTTTCCACCGATCCTGATCTGGTTCTAAAGTACCAAAGTGCAAAATGCTATCCTTTCCCAACCTGTTACCTCTTCTTCTCCCTTTCATTTGTTTAGTAACTCTAGATTTAAAAGATGCTTATCATGACAATCCAGTAGTCACAGATTTTAAGTTTCTTTTCCTTTGCTCCAAGGGGGTTTGCAAAGCTCACTGCAGTGACAGCTTATTGCAGACTGCAAGATATTCACATTTTTTTCCTTATTCAGACGACTAGCTAATTTTTGTAGGGACTTTTTCAAAATAACAGGAATCTCTTACTTGAGTAAAAGATCACCACAGACTGGATTTCCAGAACATTAACCAAACTTGTCTTATTCCATCCCATGGAATAGTATTCCTGGGGTGTCTTCTGGATACATCTGTTCAAAGAGCTTTTCTCCCACGTGAAAAAGTAGCTCTATATCCAGATATGTTCCTGAGTTTTTCCACTTAGTCAAGGGCTTCAACAAGGGAATTTCACAGGATTTTAGGATTCATGTCATCTGTGATGCTCATGATTCCTCTAGCCAGACTCCACATGAGAAAGCTTGGATGGTACCAAAAATCATTATGGCCACAGCATCAACAAATCCTGACTTTTCAAATTCTAGTTTTGAGATTTGTAAAAAGGGAACTGCCTTGGAGAAGAGACTCATTTCATCTGGATCCAACTTTTCCATTCTAGCTTCAGGCTTCAATACAGTCTGTAACAGAAGATGCATTATACTCTATTTCAGCGGACTTGGTATTTGCGGGTAAAAGAGCAGAGTCTTTGTAACAAGAAGGCAGACCAAAACACAAATATCAATAAGATCTTGGTGGCAAGAAATACACTCAATACTCTTGTCTATCATCTGTAGTACCCATGACCTGTACAAGTGGTCATAGATAACACCACAGCGATATGGTACATAAACAGGGGGGTCCAGATCATTCCCTCTGTGCAGATTAGCCATGGTCACCTGAGATATAGCAATTCAGCATAATATCACTCTACAAGCTTCTCAGTTTCCTTCAGAGTAAAGCATTAAGGTAGAAAAGCTGAGCTTGACCCGGGCAGACCCTCATAGGTTCATAGGTGTGTACTAGGCTAATGGCCCTGGAGACTTTACAAGCCTAACCCATAAAATTACCCTGGCATCATGCTGCCCGACGTTAGTTACCAGTGCCTCTAGTAAGTAGAGCCACTGGAGTGATTCGCAGGGTGAACTTTCTATTTCCCATCCACTCATCAAGATTTCTTTTGAAGAGGGCCAGTGAGGTGCTCTGCTTCATGTGTATGGGAAGTTTATGCCAAACCCTGGGCAGTCTCTGGGTTATGAATCTGTCCCTCCTGCATCTTCTGTTGATTCTGGTAATGAGGTTGAGGTCTCTGGAGTGTGTGGTGCAGAGGGATTGGGATTTCTTTAGATGTAGCATTTCTAACAGAGCTGGGTCAGACATGGCTTTGTTAGTCATGCAGAGATCACCTCTTAGTAGACGATATGAGACAGAGAATAGCTGGAGTTTTTTGAGTCTGTCCATATATTACATGTGTTTAAGGCCTCGGATCCTGTTTGTGAGGTACTTTTGTGGCCTCTCCAGCTGCTGCAGGTGTCAAGTGAGGTACATGCCAAATTGGGCATTATACTCGATGATTGGCCTAATAAGGGAAGAGCAGAGAGAGAGAGAGAGATGATGACCACTTTCTTCCTGGATACAAAACCCTTGGTAATGAGATGTGCCACATAGAAGGACTTTCTGACTACAGTGGCAATGGAGTGGTCGAAGGAAAGGTTGCTGTCAACCAGTGTCTCCAGATCTCTTATAATGCCTTCAGTGATCAGTGGGCTCCCATCAATGTGGTAATTACTGGGAACTGAGTTTTTCCCAAAGGGGATGCCGACACATTTTTTGGCATTAAGCTTAAGGCCATGGTTTCAACACCAGTCATTTGTCTCAGTGAGGCCTTTCTGTAGGATGTCTGCATCACTTGGGGAGTTAATAATGGCTCCCAGCTTGAGGCCTTTCTGTATGATGTCTGTATCACTTGGGGAGTTAATAATGGCTCCCAGCTTACAGTCATCTGTGAACTTGGTCAGCCAGAGTCCCTCCGCGTTGGCCTGGACTTCAGAGAAGTAGATGCCATACAGGACCCAGGACCGATCCTTGTGGGACTCTACTCGTGACTGGTCAGCAGTCTGACTTGGAGTCTGCTACTTTCATATTGTGTGTTCTATCTGTGAGCCAGTTTGCAACCCACCTAATGATATAGAGATTGATGCCTAGTTTGGTGAGTTTACCAATAATTCCTGAGTGAGGAATGGTATCAAAGGCCTTGACCAGATCGAGTTAGGGTGTATGAAGTGCCTTACCCTCATCCACAGCCCTGGTGACTGCCTCAAAGAAGCCAATCAGGTTGAGCAGGCATGATCTACCATTCACAAAACCAAATTGCGTGGGATCTACAGTTTGGGGATTCTCTATATCTTTGTTAATTATGTCCATAATGATGCGCTCCATAGCCTTATGTATCAGACTCATCAGGCTAATGGGATGATAATTCCCAGGGTCTGTAGTTGCTCCCCCTTTATGGAGAGGAATGACTGTAGCAGTGCGCCATTCGGTAGGGGCAAAGTCCAAGGTGAGGCTGTGAGTGAACAGGGCACACAGATGTGGTGCCAGTTCACTTTGTAGTTCATGTAAAACACAGTCAGGGATATTGTTGGGTCCCATGGAAGCTGTATTCTTGGCCTTGGACAATGCAGCTTTAACCTGTACTGCAGTAATGCTGGGTACCTGACATTCTTCCAGCATTGTGAATGATCCTTTGGGGGGGTAAAGTTGGCACTGAATCTGTCGGCCAGTATGTTGGCAATATCTGTTGGCTCAGTATAGGAGGTACCATTGTGCAGTAATTCAGAGCAAATCTGGGTATTGCCGTGGGGATTCTTGATATAACTATAGAAGCCTTTGTGGTTGTTTTTAGTGTCTGCTGCAATTCTGCCTTCATAGCTGGCTTTAGAGGTTTTGATGAGGGATCTCAACTTTTTGTTGAGGCTAATAAGGGAGTTTTTCCATTCTTAGGACTTCACCTTTCTCTATAACAGTTTCTTCCTTCTGTTGTAGAGTTTATTAATGGCAGAAGACCACCAGATTGGCTTCCTTTTTTAGGAGGAGAGTGTCTTGGTTCTGTTGGATATGGCTAGTTCCAGGAATTTATGCACATGTTCGTACACTCCATTGGTGTATGATCCGGCAATCATGCAACTATTTTTCATTAGCATGGGTGCCATTAAGTTAGCCACCTCTGTGTTTAGGACCCCAAAGTCAGCTTTGGAGAAGTTTTTCATGGTGATTATCTTTGCGGGGGTCGGGGGGGGTGTGGGTGAGATGTGGATTTCCATGGTGATTAGTTTGAGGTCGGATCTAACCAGGGAGGAATTGACTATTGGTGTAGAGCAATGGTTGCCCATGTTAGTAATAACCAGGTCAAGGATGTTGCTTCCTCTAGTGGGGGTAAGAATGAGCTGGTTCAGGGCATTGGAATTGATGAATTCCATGAAGCATTGGGCCAGTGTATTGGTGCATGAGTAGTTTTCCCAGTTGATGGAGGGGTAGTTGAAGTCACCCAGTATGAGAGTGTTGGGTTGGACCCTAATAGTTTCTAGGGTGCTTAGGAACATGGAGTGAGAGTCTTGGGACATGGTGGGGGTACTATAGCAGGCTACCACCTGAATCGCTTAATCAATGTTAGTTGTGCCTGAAGTATCTCAGATGCGTTATGCTGGGCTACCAGTCTGGAGGTGTGCATATCCTTTATGAATATGGAGACGCCACCACCTTCGGAGTTTCAGTCCATATTCTGGGGCCAAAAGGTGTGGAATGAGTTATAGCCTGGTAGTACAGGGGTGATTTCTGCTGCTTTAAACCAGGTCTCCGTTACAGCACAAATGTCAATGTTCTCCATTTTGAGGAGTGCTTCAAACAAGTGCATCTTGAGATTTAGACTTCTAGCATTGAGCAGCATGACCCTCAGATTGCATTTATTTATAACTGTTACAGTGGTAGTTTGGTCTTTGGAACACCACCTAAAAAAGCCACTATAGGGGTGGCAAGAGCCTTAGCCAGTACCCGGAAACCCAGGGGTGATAGATGCAGGCCATCTTTGGCAAAGCATCGAGGTCTGTCAATCATGTCATCCCAAGCAGACAGATACTGGATCCCCTTAGAATGACACCAGAAACTTAGCCAATTGTTAAAGTCAGTCATTTTCTGCTTGTACTGCAGTATCATTCTGGGTGATGGTAGGATGCTGCTCAGGGCTAGGGTCATACCTGTCTGGGCTATGTAATCTGAGAGCTCCACCATGTCTCTTTTCATGTAGTCCAGAGAGGTGCATCTCAGGTCATTCACACCCACATGGACAATGATAGAGTCATACGTGTACTTGTTGTGGAGTGACCTGAGTGCATGTGTTATGTGTCAGATTCTGGCACCTGATAGACAGCTGACTGTTACCTTCTCCTTAGTTAAACTAGTGAGTGTAACATCAGTGTGCCTCACTATTGAGTCATCTATGATTAGTGTATTAGGCAAGCTGTTTTGCCTTAGGGGCTTAGGTTGAGGGGCACATTGTGTAGGTGAGCTATGTGCCTTGTGGTTTGTGCTGTGTTGGGGTGGTCAAGTGCACTTCTACCTTGGAGGTCCCTGCTGTTTGAATAGATTTCTGTTTAGAGCCTCCACAAAGGTGGGTGTGTGGTTTGTGTTTTTATGCGAGAGCTGTGATGATGGGTGTTCTGGAGGGCTATGTGTTCCATGTGGTGTGGTGCAGGTGTTGACCTTCTCCTCTTGACCAGCTAATCCAGTCTTGGCTGGAGAGTGCATGGCTTCCAGTTTGGAGATATAAGTGCATCTCTCACAAGTCTGAGTGTTGAGAGGTAGGAGGAGAGGGTTTTCTGTGTACATTAGGCAGTTGCTACACTACCTCAGTATGGCCAAGTTCACCAGGTTAATAGGAGAAAGCACAGGGAACTGACCTTTAGACATGCCAGGAGGGATGGTCATCATTACTAAGTACTGGGGGGTTTTCTTATAGGATGTTTAGTGCTTAAAGCACTTATGTGTGCTACAATAATTGAATGGAAATTGAATCAGGGGATCTTTCAGGATTTGATCCAGGTATGGGGAATACTTCAGAATGATCTTTTTGCCTCCATTCACAGCAAACAATTGGAAAAATTCTGTTCCAAGACTCCTGCCAGATGGGAATGTTTCTGTACACCTTTCATCCTTTCTACTGATATCCAGAATCATTCAGAAGATTCAGAAGGACTCATCAAAGGTCATTGTGGACACTGTTCTGGCCCAGGCAACAGTGGGTCTCCTTTATTTTGTAAATGGTCAAGGACAATTACCACAAGCTTCTTCACAAACTGGCCCAACTCACACATGTTAAGGGTTGTTTGATACACTACAACTTGAAACAACTTCAACTGACTGCCTGGGTGATTAGCACATCTTAAGCACCTGTTTTCTGAGGATGTGCAGCATTTTAGCAAATGTAAAGGATTTTCTTATTGGTGCCACATTAAGAACCAAGACCCTTTCAAGGCTGGCATTCTCTAATTCTACATTATCTATTTGAGTTATTATCTTCTGGCCTTTCTTATTCTTCTGTCAAGGTTCATCTTTTGACCATTTAAGCATTTACCCTTGGATTCTCTCGTCCAATGTACCCCATTTCTGTCCACCTAGAAAGAAGGTAGCATCTCCTTGGGACCTTAATTTTGTTTAGGAAAAAAATTAATACTTGCTATATTTGAACCAGTGCATTGGGCTATTTTAAGGTTTTTAATATGGAAAACAGTGTTGCTGATTGTTCTGACTTCTGCCAAGAAGAGTTTCAGAGTTGCAAAGTCTTATGATGGGTCATGCTTGTCTCATTTTCCACAAGGAACGAGTTTCTTTGAGACTGAATCCTTCATTTATGCCTAAAGTGGTATCAGAGTTTAGTTTGAGCCAAGCACCCATCTCCCTCTCTTCTTTCTGGAACCTAACAAATGAAGGAGAAAGGATTTTTCATACTCTGGATGTCCACAGATAACTCTAGAACTAAAACCTTCAGCAATTCTGAACAGTTATTTTTCTTATGAAGGTAGGAAAAAAGGACAACCAGTGTGTCAAAGCAGACAATTTCCAAATGGTTGTTTCATGATATTTGCCTTGTTACTAACACCATAGCAAGTCAAGTTCATGCATGGTCATAGAATATTCTACTAGGACTTTGGCTTCTATAGTGGCTTTTTCTAAAGGCGTGGACTCTGGAAGTATTCTAGAGGCAGCAACTTGGTCTTCTATACATACTTTCACAAAGTACTACAAACCAGATGCCTTTTCCAGATCTACAGTAGCCTTTGCAAGGACCATTCTCCAGGGGCTCCTAGACCCTCATACTTCCTCCTTCCAAACTGTATAAGCTTTGGTATTCTACTATTATAGCTTAGGCTACTGCAGCAATGATTTAATGATGAACATAGTACAGATGTATAAGTAAACTTACCATAACAGTAGATTTTTGAATCGATCACTGCAGCAGTAGCCAGTCCCTCCCCTCCGTCCCTCCATTCTCTTTTTTTTTTTAATAATTTTCTTTGCCAAGGTGAGGACATTGGTTTTATATTCTTAGCACTTATCTGTTTCAGGGCTTTAGCCTCCCTTTTTCTGTTGACATGAAAGCTCTGAAGGGCTTGGCACCCAGACCATTGTTTTTTTTTTTCCTGCTCAAACTTCCATTCATCTGGGTGTGTAGAAGATGCCCTTAAGCTTTGGAAGCTGGCTGGCTCGTAGGTAGGGTTGGCCTTCCACACAGACCAACTAAGCAACCACCTAGGTAGCCATGCTTGAAAGGAAGCACTTTCTGAAATTCTGATTTATTTATTTTTTAGAGCAATGAAGTAAATAGATTCTTTGCTCTAAAATTAAATAAAGTATTATTCCCAGCGTCAACAAAATGTGCCTACCTCACAGCATGATGGACGCTCAGGAGGGAAATGATTCACTTGACTTGATCATTCAATCAATGTTAAATTAGACTTAAACTGCAAGGTAGTCATGGAAACCTTGCAACATTCAAATGGTTGGCGCGAAGCCGTTGTGCTGACTGGAGCGGGGTTAGCATTAGTATGATGTATTTTTTTTAAGCTGAAACTAGCATTTTTTAATAATAATAATAATAATGATAATAATAACAATAACAATATGACTTTAAGCTGGCTTTACTACTTGGCTGTTCAGGGAGCTGGGAGGGCCATTTTGTGTGATGAATTCTGGGCAGATGAGAGGAATAATGTGAGACAGAAGCAGTAAGGTATTATTATTACTTTTTCTTTCTTCGTGATACTGGCAGTGATCAACCAGATATTTTATGGCAATATTTATGGCTTTGTGATTTTTGTGGAACAACTTAGAATACTGTAATTTGTGGCAACTTGTCTGTTAGGACTGGGCTAGCAAAGGTGAAACATGTTACATGGCGTCAGACCTCATGGTAATAACTGCTGGGAGGAGACTGGGCATACGTCTCAACTATCCCTGATTTTGTCTCTGATTTCTCTGTCTCTCTCAGTCTCTCCCCTGATCCATAGTAAAATGTATAATGTCTGGAGAAAAGGTGGTGGATTACACTTAAAAAAATAATGATAATAATTAAAGTATAGATTTCTTTTCCATTAGAAAATGCAAGTTGTTTCATATTGTCTTATTTTGTCAATTCCTCATTTTAATATTACTAATATTTTAAAAAAAATGTCCTTGATTATTTTTGGATTTGTTCCTGCTTCTGGAGGTAAGGGTTTGAGAGCTATGACGGCATCCTGCCATCACCCAGAATGATACCACAGTACAAAGACAAAATGATTGACTTCAACAATTGGCTAAGCTTCTGGTGTCATTCTAAGGGGATCCAGTATCTGTCTGCCTGGGATGATATGATCGGCAAACCACGATGCTTTGCCAGAGATAGCCTGCACCTGTCGCCCTTGGGATTTCGAATACTGACTAAGGCTCTTGCCACCCCTATAGTGCCTTTTTTAGGCAAGATTCAAATGACAAATTCACCACCATAACCGGTACATGCAAGCAAAATCTGAGGGTAATGCTACTTAATGCTAGAAGTCTAAACCTCAAAATGCACTCACTTGAGGCTCTCCTTAAAATGGAGAACATCGACATCTGTACAGTGACAGAGACCTGGTTCAAGGCTCCAGAGAGCAGCCCTGCATTACCAGGCTATAATTCATATCACACCTTTCGGACACCTAACCTGGACCAAAGCACTAAAGGCGGAGGCGTGTCCATATTCATTAAGGATATCCACACCTCCAGGCTAGTTGCTCAGCATAATGCATCGGAGATTATCAAAGTGCAACTAACTCTGGGCAAGACCGCAATCCAAATTGTAGCTTGCTACAGATCCCCCACCATTCCCCAGGATTCCCACTCCTCATTTCTTGATACACTGAAAAATATTAGGGTCCAACCTAACAAACTAATAATGGGCAATTTCAACTATCCCACCATTAACTGGGAAAACTACTCATGTACCAATTCTTGTGCTCAACCTTTTCTGGAATTCATAAATTCCAACGCCTTGGATCAACTTATCCACACCCCCACCAGGGGCACCAATATCCTAGACCTGGTCATTACCAACATGGGCAACTGGTGTTCCACACCAGAGGTCAATTCCTCATTGGTCAGATTCGATCACAAGCAAATCACCCTAGACATCCACATCCCACCCCCACCCCCAATTAGGGAAACCATCGTAAAACATTTCTCCAAAGCCAACTTCATGCTTCTTAAGACGGAAGTGGCAAACTTCATGACACCCATGCTGACGGACAATAGAGGTACAACTGCTGAATCCTATAAAATTGCACTTTATAAGCAATTACACAAGTGCATGGATCGTGCAATCCCTAACAGAACCAAGATGCTATCCTCCAAAAAAAGGAAGCCAATCTGGTGGTCCCCTGCCATAAACAAACTCTACAACAGAAGAAAGAAACTGTTGCAAAAAAGAGTAAAATCCGATGACTGGAGGAACTCAGTGGTCAGCCTCAGTAAGAAGCTGAGATCCCTCATAAAATCCTCCAAAGCTAGTTATGAAAACAAAATCGCCACTGATTCTAAAGACAACCACAAAGCATTCTATAGCTATGTCAAAAATCTCAATGGCAACACTCAGATCTGCTCAGAGTTACAGCACAATGGCACTAAATATACACAACCAACTGATATTGCCAATATCCTGGCAGATAGGTTCAGTCTTAACTTTACCCTTCTCTCATCCCCTAAAGGGCCCATCTCTATACCGGAAGAATGCAAAGTTCCTGTAATCATGGCTGCACAGGTAAAAAACACACTCTCCAAAGCCAAGAACACAGCATGCATGGGGCCTGCCAACATCCCAGGCTGTGTTCTACATGAACTACAGAACGAACTGGCACCCCACCCAAGTACAATGTTCAATCATAGCCTCACCTCAGGCTTTATGCCCACTGAATGGTGCACAGCAACAGTTATCCCACTCCAAAAAGGGGGAGCCACCATGGACCCCGGGAACTACCGCCCCATTAGCCTAAGCCTGGTCTGCAAGGCTATGGAACGTATCATCATGGAACTTATAAACAATGACATTGGTAATCTCCAAACTCTGGACCCTATCCAGTTCGGGTTTGTAAAAGGAAGATCATGTCTCCCAAACCTGATAGACTTCTTTGAAGTGGTCACCAAAGCCATAGATGAGGGTAAGGTGGTTCACACAGCCTATCTAGATCTCGCCAAGGCTTTCAACACCATCCCCCACTCTGGAATTATAGATAAACTCACAAAACTAGGTATAAATCCCTATGTCACAAGATGGGTTGCCAACTGGCTCACTGACAGAACTCATACTGTGAAAGTAGCAGACTCTAAATCCAACTTCAGACCAGTGACAAGTGGAGTACCACAGAGTTCAGTCCTAGGTCCTCTCCTGTTTGGTATCTACTTCTCTGAAGTACAGGCTAACACAGAAGGTCTTTGGCTAACAAAGTTTGCAGATGACTGCAAACTAGGAGCCATAATCAAAACTCCTAACGATGTGGACATACTACAAAAGGGCCTCACTGAGACAGATGCTTGGTGTCAAAGCCATGGCCTCAAGCTCATTGCCAAAAAGTGCATTGTCATCCCTTTTGGTAAAAAGTCTGTACCCATGAACTACCACATAGGCGGTAGTTTACTTAACACCGAAAGTGTGATAAGAGACCATGGGACACAGGTGGACAGTAGTCTCTCCTTTGATAATCACATCACCACAGTAGTCAGGAATCATTCTATGTGGCACATCTCATCACAAAAGGTTTCTCATCCAGGAAAAAAGAGGTCATTGTTCCCCTCTACTCATCACTCATTAGACCCATTATAGAGTACAATGCCCCTTTTGGTATGTACCTCACAGGACATCTACAACAACTGGAAAGGCCACAGAAATACCTCACAAAGAGGATTACTGGCCTCAAACAGATGCCCTACACAGACCATCTAAAAAAACTCCAGCTTTACTCTGTTGTATATCACCTACTCAGAGGCAATCTCTGCCTAACATACAAAGCTATGTCAAACCCAGAGCTGTTGGACATGCTCCACTTAAAGAAATCCCAATCCCTCCAAGCTACATGCTCTAGGGACCTAAACCTTGTCACCACAATAAATAGAACATGCTGGAGGGATAGATTCCTGTCCCAGAGACTTTCCATACTCTGGAACAAACTACCTATCTATATCAAATAAAGCTCCTCATTAGCACTGTTCAAGAAAAATCTTGATGATTGGATGGGAGATAGGAAATTCATCCCGGGGATCACTTCTGTGGCTCTGCTTGACAGGGGCACAGGAAAATAATTTTCTTGGGTGGCAAAAGCCAGGGTACCATTTGGCTAGGCTTATATAGGCCCTAGGGCCAATAGCCTAGTACTTACCTATGAACCTATGAGGCTGTGGTTGGCTAGATGAAAGTAACTTGACAGTCTTGTTGTTTGCTTAGTTTTAATCAGTCAATGCTATGTGGCTTTGCAGGACTAGTTTGCATTTGTGAGAAGTAAGTTGACTTACTTAATTGACACTTGATACGCACAGACAGAGCAGGTATAATTCCTGGGGTTGTCTGTGGAGGAAAATGACTATCTACTTGCTGCTGTTTGCTTATTATTCTGGCTTTGCAGGGCTGGTGTGATTTGTGTGAAGCAACTTGGAATCTTTTAATGTGTGACAACTGTTTGAAAGAAGGGTGAAATGCATTCTACCTGCAAGATGGTTATCTTCTTTTATCACAATCCTACAACAGAATTATACATACATAACTGCTTGTTGGGGGTTGTCTGGATGAAAGTAGCTGATCCTATTGTCACTTGCTCAGTTTATTGTCATTTCTCAAAGGGATAAAATGAATTACAGAATACTCAGGCCTTCAGAGTTTCTGGTGGGGCTAGTGCCCCCCCCCCCTCCACATCAAGGCTGTCTACATGGATTTTGACTTGACTTAGTATTTGCCTCTGCCCTGAATCCCACTTAGTCTAAAATTAGCTTTGCTCAGAAGCATGCAAAGAAAGTCACTGTAGCTTGTATGGTGAGCTGTGGGTGATGTCATTATTTCTTTATCTTTCCTCATAAACTTCAGAGGTGCACAGAGAGTCACTAAGCTTGTACATGAGCAGTAAATTGTTTAAAAGCAAATTGGAAACAGTACTGTAATTATTTCTTTCATTTTTTCCTCACAATTAAACATTAGATGTATATATAAGCATTGATCTTTTGGGGGCAGATAAGCATTCTTTTTATATATGTCTGACAGCAAATATGTTGTAATTTTTTTCTGTTTTGTCCATGTGTGACATTGAAGGGGTACACATAAGATAGCTGGTAGGAGAGAAGAGGCATGCTGTATATATACATGACAGCAGTGACTTGAAATACGATTGCAGTCATTTGTACCTTAATTTTCATCCCAGATTAACACCAGAGAGAGATAACAGAAAGTGATGCCTTTTTTAATATGGTGTAGGGAGGCAGGTACTATTTCCAAATGTGATTTATGCATCATCATAAGCGTTTGTCTTCTATGTTTATTGCGCACTGCTATTTGGTTAGTTTTGAGCATGAAGCCTTGGATACAATTAATTTCTTCCTTGATTTTCTTCCTTTATGTATAGTTTTTGTTCAGGCCATCACAGAATCAAAAGGTTAGAAAAAAGCTCACCTCAGGGCATCTATAACCCCATGGCTTTTGGTGCCTAGTGGTTCCTAGACCCCCAGATTAATTTAGTTATTACAGTGTATACTTGGTCAGTTTGGGTGTTTTGGAAGGATTCAAGGTTATTACAATGTAGTCCTGGTCAGTTAGAGTGTGCTGAAAGGAATCAGGGAAAGCCAAAGTTGAAGAGCAGGACTGTGAATTTCTTCCCTTAATCATGATTTTTGTTCAGGCCATCGCTGAATGAAACAGTTGTTTAAAAAACTGTAAAATCCACCTCAGAGCATCTAGAACTCCCATGGCTTCTGGAAGCCTTGTGGCCCAAAGACTCCTAGCTTAATGCAGTTATTTCCACTGCAGTTATTCTAGTGTAGTCTTGGTTAGTTAGGGTGTCCTGAAAGGATTTGAGGAAAAACAAAAGTTGAAGAACAGGACTCAGTTTCTTCCCTTAGTCATAATTTTTGTTTAGGCCATCGTTGCATAAAAATTTTGTTTAAAAAACTATAAAAAAAACACTTCAGAGCATCCAGAACCCCATAGCTTAATGAGGTTATTTTCCACCAGTTATTATACTGTAGTCTTGGTCATTTAGGATGTTTCACAAGGAATCAGGGGAATACCAAAGCTGAAAACCAAGACCGAAATTCTCCCCTTACTCATGAGTTTTATTTAGGCCATTATTGGATATGAAGCTTGTTAAAACCAATTGTCAAATGCACTACAGAAAAAGCATCTAGAAACCCCCATGGCTTTTTACACCCCCTAGACTCCAGTTTAATGCAATTGTTTCCTACACATTTATCAGAGAGCAGTTTTGCCTACTTAAAATGCATTGAACAAATGGAGAAATGAAAAGTAAGACCAGCTGTGAGAAAATGGAAGAAACAAGTAATCTGGAGAGTGTTGATGGGCCAGGATGGGGAGGCACTGGGTGGTGTGTGCATTGAGGGGAGGGGTGTGTGCTGGGAGGACACCAGTTGACCTTAGGCTGGCCTTGAGCTTTAACTATTGCAGCAGTGATCTATTTGGAAATCTATTGTTAAGCTGGGTTTACTCACACAACTGTATTTATGTGTTGAATGGATTGTTTTCTGGTGGCATCTGTTTATCCAACTAGCTACATTTAATGGCTGTTTTTAGAAGATATGCATAACATTTTTTATCCTGCATCTCATTTGAAAAGATGTTCTGCCTATAATTATGTGTGGAATGTGTTGACATTTGTAGAATTGCACTTTTTCTTCTCCATGTTTCCTCACTTCCTCTTTTGCTTTGATTCTTTAACTTATATATAGGGCTACATGCCATCCATGTTTTCTTTATTTATTTCCTTGTTCCTCTGATAAGGTGTGCACTAGTGGATATGGTAAGAATTTGAGATGAGGCTAACCAGTATCCTGTTTCAGTGAAAGCTGGAATGAAAAACTGCCTAAACAAAAGCACTGGATACTGTGGGAAGAAATGCCCGATACAGAGAGCTTTGTTTCCTACACCGCATTCCTTATTATAAACTATTTCTAGGTCACAAAACCTCAAGGGAGGTTTTCAAGTTTTGATGAAATGGGATGTCAGATGAGCAGATCTTTATGATTCATAATTATCATGCTGGCAATTATACATCACAGATGTGGTTTCAGCACTACCAATTGTTGTAGATGGCATGGTACCTAGGCAATGCTGCTCAATCAAAGTAACAAGGTCATGCAGATTTTGCCTACATTATGGGCATCAATACTCATCTTCTACAGGATTTGTATTGCTTTCAGGATGCTTAATGAATATTCAGACCACTTGGCTACATTAGCAGACTCCATGAGGTCTTTAGTGTGACTGCATTCTAGAAAAAGGTGAACCACACAGTATGCATTTCCTATCTCTGAGATGTTGCATTTAAATATGTGCTCCCTAATATACTGCATCCCTCTTTTTTTCTAGGTGGAAAATTCACTATTTTATAAACCTCCAAGGAGGTATGATATCTTATGGTATACTGATGATTTATACATCTTTAATTCTTAATTCTACACTAATCATGTCTTGGGCTTTTTTACTTCAAGTCAGATCTTTATTCACTTTCAGTAGACATTTCAGTAAATTCCTCCTTTCAGTTTTTAGTATCAGGATCAGGTCTTAAAGACCCCATGTATTAGGGTGGTTTCTTCAGTTGTCTTCCATTTCTAGAGTATTTAATAGGACTATTATTTCTGGAATTCTAATCTTCCTTTTTGGGACATTATATTTGATCAGATACTTCTGAAGATATGGCAAGGATGACATCTGCATGTAAGATGGTGCTCTCACATGGCTCTTGTACATTTTTGCAGTCTTATGCTTTCTCTACATATATCTGAATCTCTGGACTAGACATTCTTGTTAAGACATGTCTTTGCTTCATTCTGTACAACTGACTGCCTTGAATCACATAGGGTGTCAGTTCTGCTCTTCTCCAACTTACAAAAGCTTAAGGCTGCCAGTCCTGAACTTTGGCAAGACACTGGCGTTTCACTCCATCTCATCTCTAGAATTCTAGGAGTTTTCTGAAGTGCTTATCATGTTAGTATTTTATGTTTTTTGATTTATTCTAACATCTCTTTTACTTTGCCTTGATCCTCTGGAATGAGTAAGGTAATTTACTTTTTAATTTCTTATGCATTAGTAAAAGAGCTGGTAAGAGATTGGGATTTTACAGTGAAGTATTTCTTTAGCTGGAAATTGCAAGATGACAATCCACATAAATACTGTTAGCATTGTTCATCGTTTTTTCACTGCTTAGATTATTCTCTCCACATGGCCATTAGATTTTGGGGATGTTAAACCTTTGGTCACATGCATGAGTTCCCAATATATTTCAGATATCTTAAATTCCATGCTCTTGAACTGTGGACTATTGTCTAACAGAAGAACTTTAGGTATGCCATATCTTTACAAACACATACCTCAGTGCATATGTTACACTGCTACTTGTAGTATCTGTTAATTTCATCAGTTCACAGACCTTAGATTTATATTAGCCACAACGTCTCTTAACTGAACTGCTGCTATTGTACATATTGCACATGAAAAAATTATTTTGCATTACTTTCTCTATACATGCTGATGTTCTTGGTGACTGCATTATGATTTTTGTTCTTTCCTTTGCATTTTAACATATCATCATATGATTCATATGACATCTTAAGCATCTGTTCTTTCATCTAGTTTGGTACAATAAATTCACCAACTTTTAATAAGAAGCCTTGGACACAACGTATTTTACCCCCTGGAGAAATGTAAGACTGAATTTCCATTTTTACCGATAATGTTTGCTGTGGTCAACTTGCCACTGTCACTTCTTTTAATAACTGCATTTGTAAGCCATTGCCAAATATCTATTAAATTATTTAACTTTTTTCTACAATATAGGCTGTTGTGGAAAATTACCCAAGTAATTTCTAGTTCTTCTTTGGAAAACTCTTTATTCTGCTGTAGTACATATGTCATTCTCAATATATATACTAAGTAGCTTCTTGCCTGATCTGTATTTCACTTTTAGGTACTTATGAAGATAAATCAACTTTAGTTTCACTTACATTTCACTGTGTGTAAACTGACTAAAACTTCAAAAGACATAAAGCAATTGAAGCTTCAGCTCAATGCAACGCAGAAAAACAGCATTTTTTGCAGTGTCAAACCTCCCATCCCCATGTGAGTGTTTTTATCATCACACCCTGTTATTTGTGCATACTAACTCCACATCCATAAAACTATATAGAAAACAGAAACGTCTATACATACAGTGAATCACTGAGAGTGTGCAGATGGAAACACTGGCAGTGGTTTATATAAGGAAAAGTGACCTAGCATAAAATCATTGAAGTTGCATAAATTTTGGCTTATTTACACAGCAAGCACACCATTGAGATTTGAGTGAATCTGTTTCAATCCACCTCCATCTAAGATAAATAAGTACTCTACATTGCTGAATTGCACCTTTTTCTTGTTATTTTAAAGTGATGGTATTATATTTTTGCATTGTTTACCAAATGTCTGCACTTTTTCATACTTTAAAGTGCTGTTGTATTTCACTGTATTAATTGTCAGATGTCTGCATATTTACATTGAATTCTGTTTGCTGGTATTTTATTTTTGTAATTGCTGATGTTCCTGCATTTTGGGCTCCTTTTTAGTGTTTTTTACAGCTACAAAGAATAGGTCAGCACTCTAGTGGCAGTAAAGAGTAGCCTGATCTCCTCTGAACATGGAAATCACTGAGTAAACCTTAGAGTCTAATGTTCTGATTGGCCATTGAGCAGTTTTGCTTGTTTGTTGATTTTCTGAGCCTGTATAAAGTCATTGCATCTGTGTGATGTTGCTCATCATTCACTTGGGGTCAGCAGTGTCCTATATAGATGCAGGCACTTAAAATCCAACTTTCTCTATAAAAAAATAACCTCCAATACTTTCTGAGTATGCCATTGCACAATGAGCACCTGGTTTGCACATAAAGTAGCACTGCACAATAGAATACATCAAGATTGTAGTTCTTAGCCAGATAGCACCCAAGCAAACCTGCTGTAAAACCCTATATTACACAGTTACTGTGGTTTGTAAACAGAGAAGGACTGCTCCAACAGTCTTGTCTTAAACATTGTAGACTCACTTAAATGGGACCCAAGTAAACCTATTCTTGAACCCCCTGGTACAACTTCACTTGTAACCCATGGAGCAAATATTTGGAACCATATATAAGCACCTTCCTCCTGTCTCTGCAACCAGTTTGGTGGAAATGGGCATCCTAAGACAAAGTAGCAATTATCTAGTGTTTACTAACAACCACCTCATTCTTAAACAATATGATACAGTGTGTGAAACTTATAATTATACATTATCACTGGCACCAAGGCTCTCGCATACAGCCAATACCATTACCAAATAGGTTGTCAGTAATACACATCACATTCTACCTACCACTCACACTAAAGACCAAGCACATAGATGCAAATATGCTGAGACTCTTAAAAGTAAATCTACCCAAACCTCAAAGGCCTGTTAAATGCAGCTATAACAATAAGAATGCTCAGCAATCTCACATTCTGCCAAAGCAACATCCACAGCAACACATTCAGCTTTAAGTTATGGTCTCCCAACTAGTAAGGCCATAAGGCAAATCTCCAGACAAACAAAATCTTCTAGTCATAGGAGTTTCCATTATGAGACACACAGATATTCCACTCATTAAGCTGAGCAAGAGAGAATCACTGTTAGCTGCCTATCAGGAAGCAAGATTTGCCAGATCACTCATGCACTCAAGTCTTTGAATTACAAGTACCAGTACAACTCTGTCATTGTACATGTAGGTGTAAATGACCCAAGACATACCTCTCTGGACTATATGAAGAAAACATGACAGAGGTCTCATACTGTGTGTGTCATGTCCCAGGCTGGTATGAGCCTAGCATTGAGCAGCATTCTACCTTATCCATGGATGATGCTGCAATATAAGCAGAAGATGGCTAATCTTTACAATTGACTTAGTTTTTGGTGTCATTCTAAGGGTATACGATATTTGTTCACAAGGGATGATATAGTTGTCAGACCACTCTGCTTAATCACAAATGGCCTGGACTTGTCTCTTTTAGGCTTTTGAATATTGGGTAAAACTGTGTCCACCACTATAGTGCCTTCTTTAGGCAATGCCAGCCTGATAAACCTTCCAATATAGAGAAACCAAACCAGGACAGTCTAAAGATATGACAATTCAATGTCAGGAATCTAAACAAAACCGCCAGTCCCTGAAAGTTCTCCTCACCCGGGAGAAAGTAGGCATCTGTGAAGTCATAGAGACATAGTTTAAAGCTGCAGAGAGCAGACCGGCAGAACAAGGCTATAATGCCTTTTACACATTTAGACCAGTTCTTGTGCAGGAAGGTAGACAAGGTTGAGGTGTCTCAGTATTCATAAAAAACAGTCACACCTCAGGACTGTTAAGCAGTATGACACACTTGATCTTCACTATGTCCATCTCACCATAAGCAAAGCCCCATTCTTTGCCATTGCAAGCTACAGGTCCACGTCTATGATCCAGAATACCTATACGGTATACCTAAACAAACTGGGGTCACTCTACATTGAACCCAACACTATAATGTTGAGCAACTTCACTACCCCACTTTAAACTGGGAAACATACACAACTTCCAATATGCAGACCCTGAGATTCCTGGACTTTGTCAACACAAATGCTCTGGACCAACTATTCTGTACACCCACTAAGGGCATCAACATCCTTGATTTTATCCTCCCAAACCTAGGAAAACTTTGCACCCACCCATGTGTGTACATCCTCACTTGTCAGATCGGACCATAAAGTTGTCTCCTTTGAAAGTAAGCTAAAACCTGTGACCTCATATGACACCTGAACATTTAGAAATCATTCCAGAGCAAACTCCTACTACTGAGTGATATCCTGACAAAATTTCAAGCCCCTCAACAAACCATGTGATCTCTGCTGCCTATGTGGAATTGTTCACAGAAACCCTATACCATTATGTTAACAGCTATGTTGACGCAGCTGTACCCACCCAGAATAAACACATGACCAACTCAAAGAACAAGTCACCCTGGTGGAATTTCAATATCAACAAGTTGCATAACAAAAGGAAGAAAAGTATTAGGAACTGCAATGCCAAGGAAGGGAAGAAACTCCTCAAACTAAATAAGCAGCTCAGAAGTCTTATCATCCATCAAAGCCAGATTTGAGGTAAGGACAATCTCCTTATTCTTAATTTCATGATTAAAAGATTTTTTGCCATTTGTTATAAATAATGTTTCTAATCAATTTATCTACATGGGAATATGATAAAATCATAGCCCTTTCAAGATTACCATTAAAATGCCTCATCAAAAGTGATTGAACCCCTTTAATTATGACTGGCTGAAAATGAATAGGTCTCTTTTGCTTAATTTCATCAGCCACATCAGTAAGTAACTTACCACAGTGATAATCACGAAATTAAGAATAAGTTAGGAGATCATCCTCAATTTTTATATAAAAGAGACAGGAATATAAAGCAGATATTAGAGACAAAAAAAATAAGAGCTTTAAAGTTAAGCTGGGTAAGATGAGGAAGTGTGGCTGCTATAATTTTTGTAGGTATATTTATGATGCCCTTAATATTATGATAGTGAGTTATCCCATGTCTTTGGGATGCCTTGATATTTTTTTATTGTAATACTTCTGAGATGGTTTATATTCTTCTTTGTATGGCATGTGAAAGGTTTTATGTAGGCAAAACTGAAAGAGCCTTGAAAAGAATCTATGAGCATGTTTACAACACCTGTAGAAAGGGTAAGAACAGTCTATTGAGTAAACATGCCATGGATTATATGAACTTTTTAAAAATATTTTTATGGTGGAAAAGAGGATAAAACCATTGGAGGTGGCACTTGTGAAGCTTTGCTTAAATGTAAAGAGATTATTTGGCAGCAGCGTTTGAATGCTAATCAAAGTCTTGGGTTTAACGAAAATATGCCTGTAAGGAGTGTTCTTAAATTAAGATCTGCTAAGTTGTGATATTAATGTTTTTAATTTTACTATGTGTTTATTATGTTTATTTGCAGTTATTTTTGTCTGACAGAGTATTTCATAGATGTACCACATTAATATTGTTATCCATGTGATAGTTCACTCCGGTAAACAAATGTAAAATAAAATAAATAAATAAAAATAGTAGTTTAATAGCATGTGATTTAGACATAAGTATATATTTAGAATTTGTGTTATGTTGGTTTTAAGTTCTGAAGAAGTCCAATGTTTTTAAGAATGAAAGGACTCAACTTGTTATAGCATAATACATTTGTTTTTAATGCATTGGACTACAGCTGGATTTATTGTGTTACAAGTTTGTGCTGTTCCAGCTGTTTTTGTGACATTTGGTTTGATATTAGTTTGGTTTAGTTGCCTCATTGTGCATGGCTAAACAGAATCTAGTTTTACTTCTGAGGGTACTCCATTACTGGGTGATTAGACTGCTTTAATTAGACAACTGTCACACTTTATTACTGCTACATCTTCTGCAGACAGTGTGGAGAGTTCTGCAGATTCATTGCTTGTTATTCTACCTTCGGGTTTGTGAATTCTATGAATCTTGCAGGACATAGTACTACCAAGACTAGGAATTCAAATACAAATGTGATAGTGGCAATTCATTTAAATAGTTGATTTTCTAAAGAAGTTAACCTTACTTTTGTCAGTACTACTAGCTCAAGAGTTACTTTCACAGAGCAATTAAAATTTTTTAGGATAAACTGTTGAAATGTTATAGACTATGTATTGAGAATGTGTATTTTGAAGAATGCATTCGCATTTGTGAAAATTCTCTAATAGGGTTAATAATTTTGTTTTACGTAATGACTTGCTTGACTTATTTGTTCGTATGTCGTGGAACTTATGACTATTTTGATTCATGCTAACAAGAGACATATGAAAGCTTTAACTAAAGAAATTCAATCAATGTATGCTTTCCTAAGATCAGATTTATTGTTTGATTCATGAGTGGTTGAATATAATAAAAGTTTCACCAAAATGGTTGAACAGTGTTTATCGGTAAAAGTTCACAATGAAAATAAATTCTTACGAGATAACCTGGACTATGAGAACATGTCAGCTTATCCTTTAACAAAAAAATCTAAACAGGTTTGTAGTAATTTATATGATTTAAGTTTTGAAGCTTTTAATGATAAACAACAGATACCAGCACAAGAAGACAGGGAGTCTTTTTTTAGAATTTCTGTCACTACGTCATTCAACATGTCTAACCAATCAACAAGGGCGAAAGTCATTTACAGAGGTGAATCAGAGCCAAGGTGATTTACTATGTGAAGGCAGGGGGAAGAGGAAAAGGAGACCCACCACAATCACGGCCATGGGCATGGCCAAGGGAAGAATACTGTTTGATTAATATCTTTAAGAACTCTATTTTTTTTTTTTTGTACAGTAGTGACTCAGATACTATTTTATCATTAGATGAAGGTGATTTAAAAATGTTTAATTACAGTTATTTGAATGTTACTGATGACCACATCAGGTTATTTAAAAGGGTTTTTTGTTTGTCCCCAAAAAACATTTGGATTTGCCTAACTTGTTGATGGATTTGAAATTATATACGCAGAAATTAAATTTTCAAATGCTGTTTGATAATGACTTTGATATGAATATATGACACATTCCTCTTAAAAGAAAAGGTGTATACAACCCCCCTTTACATGCAACATTAGACTGTTTTGAGAGAATGTGTGAGGCTGATTTAAAGTCATTTTTTTCTAAAATAATTTGTTTTTCATCCTAATTTATCTGTAAAGGAAAGGACATAGACTTTATTATATGCATGCGCTCTCTAATGATCCAAATATTCAGGTTATAAAACCTGATAAAGCTTTTTTATGAATTCTGTGGATTACACTGTGGGTAGTTATAACTTATTAATGAATGAACCAGTGTATTCTGTTGTATTTAAAAATGGAGTATTTATGGCATATTCGTGTATTGATTTTGTATTAAATGATTTGTTGCTTCAAAAAGTCATTGATAAGGTGGTATTTCATTTTTTGAAAGTAGTTGACCCTATTATACCAAATATTTGTGGTATACCTAGAATGCATAAGAGTGTAGTTACTCCCCCATTTAGACTGTTGTGGCAGGTGGGTCAAAAATAAAGACCCTATCCAAGTTTTTTTTTTGGAGGGGGTAAAATAAGTTTAATAAATAAAGAAATATGTAAACAGTTTCCAAGCGTGAAAATACCAGTAATATTATTCAGGCAACAGTACAATTATCAATAAATTTGTGTGTCACAGTATTATCAGTATTATTAACATTACCAGATGTTGGGATCACATTCTATCTCTGTAGATGTTATTCATTTTATTAAACAAGAAGCATCTTCCTTAAATCATCACTTAAGACATGCAATCAGACATTTATTCAAATGAAAACAAGCCATATTTTGCAAGCATTTTACGTTACAAACCATATTGACATAATTTTAGTTGCAAACATTATACATCATTATAATCTATCCAATCATTGTCAGTCAAACATTACATAACCATTCAAATTCTGCCTTCTTTTAAACCTCATTCCTTCCCTGTATGTACTGTTCCCACAGTTTTTATTTTTCCCTATGTAATATGCTCCTAACCTTTTCTGAATATCCCATTTCTAGTTGTTTTATTACTGCTGCTATATTCACTACTTCTAGTTCAGTTGGTTTAGACTTTGATTTCCATTTTCTATTAATTGTTTTTTTGCAGCCACCATAATTAGACTCAGCAAGGCCTTACTCTGTGCAATTACAATTCTATATCATAGCTCAGAAAAATTATTTACCTAGTTACACCAATTTGTTCACCCAGTACCTCTGATTGAGTTGTCTGCAGGGAATCTTTAAAGTCTCCCAACTCATTACACTCCCAGAAAATATGTTACCAATTACTTCTTTCTTCCCAATCATACCTCCAACATTTGCTATCTACCTGAGGAAAAAATATCTGGAGTCTACTTGGGGTATAAAAATATCAATGTAGACATTTCCTAGCAAAAATCCCAAATCTTCCAGATTTTGTTGCATATTTGGGAGACAAACATATGTCCCACCATTGTTTCTTTTTGAATTGCCTATCCACTCTTTCTTCACAATCCTTTCTAACCTCCTCTGATTGATTCTTATAGTTATCAAGGAATGTGTTCCATGCTCTAATTATTCCTTTTTAACAGCAGCTTCTGTTCTAGATATAAATAAAAACTCTCCCACTGCTGGCCTTTCATTTAGGGTCCCCTATTTCTTTCTCTTTGCCTATACTCTGACATCAATCCTTGCTTGGGAAGGGAATCTCTATCCTGCAGTCCAAATAAATTCTTGGTATCTTCCCATTCTACTACCTTTCTCTCTTTAGTTATTTGTGCCCAATACCTTGGTTCCTTTGCCAGTTTTCTGCAGTAAATTCCTGGCCCCTCTTGCCTATTGGTTGCATCCCTAATTGCAGTCATCCCTATTGGCAGAATCTACTTTTTTCCATTCCTCTGTTGGTTTAGTTCTTTGAATACTTTCTGCTACTTTATGAATGTAATATTCTGTATGATTATTGTTATTCTCATCAAAGGTCTGCATCCAAAATCCCAATCTCTTTTTGTTTCTTGAGCTTTCACCCTGTTTCATCATCATCACTTTCCACTTTGAATTATAGGTTTCTGCTTGTGCTATGTATAGGACCCTTAATTGTGTAGCTCTATAATACCCCTTCAAATCGGGTAATCCTAATCCACCTTGTTCTGTTGGAAGAATCAACTTATCTTACTTGACTCTTTCTATCTTGCCCTCCCAGATAAAATCTTTCAGCTCTTTGTTAATTGCTATCCACAACTTTTCTGATTGATAAAATATGCATGACCTATATAAGATTAAAGCGACTAAAAACATTTAACTACTTGTATCTTACTTTCAATATCCATATACAAAGATTTTAATTTCTCAGTTTTTGTACTATCTTTTGTTTAGTCTCTTCCCAGATATCCTTAGATGCCACACTGGAATCTTTTTTTTAATCCATATTCCTAAATACTTCAATTTATCATGTCCCCATAAATATGGATATTGCTGAACCAATTTATGTGTGGGTACAGAATTTCCAATTATTGCCTTTGTTTTAACTTCATTGATTTTATATCCAAAAAAGACTTGAAACTGTCTCACAGTGTTCCATAACACTGTAATGTCCTTTTCTGGTTTTATCAGGTATAAAATAATATTATCTGCAAATAGATCTAGCTTTTCTTGACTACCATACCAAATATATCCTTGGATTTCTGAGTCCCTTATTTTCTTTGCCATTGGTTGTAAATATAATGCAAATAACAAAGGAAAAGAGGACACCCCTGCCCAGTTCCTCTGCTCAAGCAGAAATTATCAAAGAGAAAGCCACCCACTTTAATTTTCATCTCCGATGTCTCATATAGCCTCCTATTCAATCTTATAATTTTATCAGGGAATGCAAATGCTTCAATTGCCTCGCTCATAAACTCCCAGCTTACTCTGTCAAAATTTTCCTCTGCTTCAGTGCAGTGTTGTTTTCTTATATTTTGCTTCCCTCTGGATCATCATTGTTCTGTTATTGTTGTGGAATGTTTCCTCTCCTCCACAAAACCACATTGAGCCATATCTATCAAATTTTTACATCACTTTTGCCATTCATTTAGCCATTATAGACATAAACGCTTTATAATCATGGTTTAGTACTGAAATGGGTCTGTATGAAGTTGCATCTAATGGATCTTTACCCACTTTAGGTATTACAGCTCCCACCGCTTTCTTCCAGGATGTTGGCACTTCTCTTAAAATACTGTTAAACAAAATCTTCCAGATGTTTATCAGTTTTTCCACTCCTAGCTTCCAAACTTCTACAGCAATACCATCTATTCCTGGAGATTTTTCTGTAGATTGATTATACATCATTATTTTTATCTTATTTTATTTATTTATTTATTCATTTATTTATTTATTTATTGCATTTGTTAACTGGGAAAGTCCACTGGGCCTATAAAGAGCCCGTATTCAGTGGAGGTCTGGGGAGAAAAGCTCCACTTTAATTACATACCAAAGTAAATGATAATATATATAACAGAATGATATGAGCAGTACATTCACATTTTAAGAAGAAAAAATAGCAAAAATAGAGATAATGATTACAATCAGGTATAAATGTGGCAGTAAAAGATGACAAGAATTTAAATAACACATGAGAAATGTTTTGTAGAGTATTAGTAAAGTGTGTTGACTACAGGGTAGAAAGGAGGTAGCAGCAGGGCTATAGGAAGAATGAGTCAGGTTAAAGAGACAGCAAAGAGAGAAGGAGAAGAGATGTTTGTTATAGAATAGTTAAAGTTGAAACTAGAGAGAGAGAAATTAGGAATTCAAGGATATATCCTGTTAGTAATTGAGCCTCGTTGACCTCTAACCTTGGCATATTTAATTCTTCCATAAACATTTGCATTTGTACCTTTTCTTGATTTCCATATTTTTGCTTTATACAGACTTTTATAGAATTTTTGAAATATTTCTAATACTTCTACATGATCTCTTATTATCTTCTTTGTTATAGGCTCCCTAACATTGCAGATAGCCCTTTCTGTTGCCTGAACCGTTGTGCAAAAAGGCTTTGTGCTCTAGAGTTATTATCAAAAACAGTTGCTTAGCAGCAATCTTTCTAAACTCATTCATATTATCGAAGTAATCCCTTATTTTCTGTTTAGCATTCTGCAGTTGCTCCTCTTCTTGTTCTGTGAGATTCCCCCTATTTTGCAATACTTTAACATTTGCCAGTCCCTCTAAATAATTATTGTTACTTCTTAATCATATCTCCCTTTCTTTTATTTCCACCCTATTTTTAAACTCCACTGTAAATTTATACCACTCCCTAGCAATATTTTCAGAAGAAATTTCTCTCTTCTCTAATAGCTCCTAAATAATTTCTACTACTCATTCCTTAAATTCCTGTCTCCTTTCAACAGATAGGTGGGAAAGCACCAGTGTCTCATTTTTTATTTCAATACCCTGTGTTTTTATTTTAGTTATTATTGGCGCATGATCTGAAATAATTATTGGGTGCAAATCTGGACCTTCAATTAAATCCACATATTCCTATGAAATGTAAAACTCTGTCTAGCCTAGCCCAGTTTTTGTATCTTGGAAAATAATATGTAAATTCACTCCGAACTTCTAGTACTGAATTCACATCTTCCATGCCAAATATTTTCATAAATGTCTTCAAAAATCCACCTTCCATTGTTATATTTTCAATTTTAAGCCCCCGAAGACACATCTTCATTGTTGCAAATCAAATTCCAGTCCCCACTTGTAAGTAATATTCCTTGCTGAAAGCTGATTATTTCTCCCAGAGTTGTCTTAAACTCCATTATAGCAGTTTTAGGTGGACTATAAATACATGCCATTGTAATCATCCTCCCTCGCCCCTTAGTACTACAAATCTACCATTGTTGCCATTTTTATCTTCTACCACTATCGGAGCTCCACTTACAATTGATATAAGTACTCCTCTTTTCCTTTGTTCCAGGTATTCCAATGAATAACCATCGTGAAAACCTTTGTTTATAAAATTCAAATATTCAGCTCTTTCCAAGTGTGTCACCTATAGTATAACTATTTACACTCTATATTATATATAGTTCACTACTCTTTCTTATTTGTATTTATATGTGAGACCATTGACATTTAAAGACATTACAGAAATCATCACTATATCGAAAAGTTAGTATTCCCACCCTTTATCTATAACAGCTTTTTTGTTAAATGGCTAGTTCTAGTTTTTGTGTTACATGCCTACACTGTTTGGCAGGTTGATCCTTTATACAGTTGTTTCTTGTCATATCCATTTGAGCCTATGTCACATCTTACAAAATTTTTGTTTTATTGAAACAAATACACCCCAATATCCCCTAAACCTATTAATAATAACACACAAAACTATGCACATCTTCAAATATTAAAGTTTTAAGCTCCTAATAGGAACAAATGATCCAAACTGACAGCCACACTCACTTGAGTTAACCTAAAAGGAAGGTTATCAGTGCTAAGACACATGGTGCAGCCTGTGCTTCAACTAAGTGAGTTAACCTAAAAGGAAGGTTATCAGTGCTAAGACACATGGTGCAGCATGTGCTTCAACTAAGTGTTGTCTGGTTTTGTCTTACCTTCATAACTCTCCCAGCTGAGTAAACACCTGAATGCTTTCAGAAAATATTATCTCCTTTATCAGATTGTTTCCTGGAGACATGAGCTCCAGATACAGAACTGCTACTAAGCACATATTTACCTGCTAGAAGAAAGCCTTATAATATTCGATATTTCTTCATTTACTTGCATTCTCTTAAAACAGTTTACTAGATCAAGCTAAGGACCTCAATCCAGTCATTCCCATATGCAAGAATAAAAAAGCACACTAATTCTTCTTTTATCATGCTCTTTTAGCCAGACTTTCATGCTTTTTATTTATCTATTTTTTTACATTGCAGTGCCTCCATTTCTTAAAACTGAACAAGGAGAAAGAGAGAAGAAGGGAGAAAAAAACAGGAGCACCTGTTTACATTAGCATCCCCATTACACTTAAAAATAACTGAGAACACTTTACTTTATAGCATGCAATAAAATCATGCATTGTAGAATATACCATTAAGAAAAAAAAACAGTTTTACTTACAGTTTACTATCTCCATACTCTTCCCCTCTCCTAAGTATTCTTCTGAACATTAATGGCATGAAGTAGAGCATATGCTTTAGAGTCCCCTAGAAGTTTAACAAACTCTAAAAGAGTCCAATATTTCCAGATTTTCTTGTTCTGTCATGTTTCTCAAATATAATTATTGCTTTCTAATCCCATATTTGCCAATTTCCGAGTTACTGGTTTTATTTCTGTTCATCTACATCTCCCAAATCCTGTCTCTGCTTCACTTCCAATGTTCTCTTAATTTTTCTAGTCAACTCTTGTGCTTTTTCCTCCTCTCAAGCATTTTCTGTTGAAACATTGTAAAGGGTTTCAGTGGCACAGTCTCTATGTGGTCTTTATTACCAGAAGGCCAAGAAACAGAATCTCCTTCTGTTTCACAGTTCACTTTTTGTTGGACAAAATTTTGTATTTTCTTCTTAGCATATACTTCATCAAAAAAGTATTTTGTCCCTCCAAGGAAGAATAGTTTGACGATAACTGGATATATATATATATATATATATATATATATATATATATATATATATATATCCAGTTATCTTCAAACTATTCTTCCTTGGAGGGACAAAATACTTTTTTGATGAAGTATATGCTAAGAAGAAAATAAAGAAACTGTTTACATATTTCTTTATTTATTAAACTTATTTTACCCCCTCCAAAAAAAAACTTGGATAGGGTCTTTATTTTTGACCCACCTGCCACAACAGTCTAAATGGGGGAGTAACTACACTCTTATGCATTCTAGGTATACCACAAATATTTGGTATAATAGGGTCAACTACTTTCAAAAAATGAAATACCACCTTATCAATGACTTTTTGAAGCAACAAATCATTTAATACAAAATCAATACACGAATATGCCATAAATACTCCATTTTTAAATACAACAGAATACACTGGTTCATTCATTAATAAGTTATAACTACCCACAGTGTAATCCATAGAATTCATAAAAAAGCTTTATCAGGTTTTATAACCTGAATATTTGGATCATTAGAGAGCGCATGCATATAATAAAGTCTATGTCCTTTCCTTTACAGATAAATTAGGATGAAAAACAAATTATTTTAGAAAAAAATGACTTTAAATCAGCCTCACACATTCTCTCAAAACAGTCTAATGTTGCATGTAAAGGGGGGTTGTATACACCTTTTCTTTTAAGAGGAATGTGTCATATATTCATATCAAAGTCATTATCAAACAGCATTTGAAAATTTAATTTCTGCGTATATAATTTCAAATCCATCAACAAGTTAGGCAAATCCAAATGTTTTTTGGGGACAAACAATGCTTTCAGAAAATATTATCTCCTTTATCAGATTGTTTCCTGGAGACATGAGCTCCAGATACAGAACTGCTACTAAGCACATATTTACCTGCTAGAAGAAAGCCTTATAATATTCGATATTTCTTCATTTACTTGCATTCTCTTAAAACAGTTTACTAGATCAAGCTAAGGACCTCAATCCAGTCATTCCCATATGCAAGAATAAAAAAGCACACTAATTCTTTTATCATGCTCTTTTAGCCAGACTTTCATGCTTTTTATTTATCTATTTTTTTACATTGCAGTGCCTCCATTTCTTAAAACTGAACAAGGAGAAAGAGAGAAGAAGGGAGAAAAAAACAGGAGCACCTGTTTACATTAGCATCCCCATTACACTTAAAAATAACTGAGAACACTTTACTTTATAGCATGCAATAAAATCATGCATTGTAGAATATACCATTAAGAAAAAAAAAACAGTTTTACTTACAGTTTACTATCTCCATACTCTTCCCCTCTCCTAAGTATTCTTCTGAACATTAATGGCATGAAGTAGAGCATATGCTCTAGAGTCCCCTAGAAGTTTAACAAACTCTAAAAGAGTCCAATATTTCCAGATTTTCTTGTTCTGTCATGTTTCTCAAATATAATTATTGCTTTCTAATCCCATATTTGCCAATTTCCGAGTTACTGGTTTTATTTCTGTTCATCTACATCTCCCAAATCCTGTCTCTGCTTCACTTCCAATGTTCTCTTAATTTTTCTAGTCAACTCTTGTGCTTTTTTCCTCCTCTCAAGCATTTTCTGTTGAAACATTGTAAAGGGTTTCAGTGGCACAGTCTATATGTGGTCTTTATTACCAGAAGGCCAAGAAACAGAATCTCCTTCTGTTTCACAGTTCACTTTTTGTTGGACAAAATTTTGTATTTTCTTCTTAGCATATACTTCATCAAAAAAGTATTTTGTCCCTCCAAGGAAGAATAGTTTGAAGATAACTGGATATATATATATATATATATATATATATATATATATATATATATATATATATATATATATACCTTGTTCCTTCCAGCTTCTCTGGTAGAGCATAAAATCTCAGGTTTTCCCTATGTGCTCTGTCCTCTAATTCAGTTATTTTTTGAAACATCTCTTCTTGAGCAGTCTTATAGTCAACCAGCCTTTTCTTCATTTCAACCTCTGATTTTTGCAGTTTTATTACCTCATCTGAATATTTGTTTAAAGCTTCTTCCATTTTTTCAGCCTTTTTCTGTTTGAGTTGATATACTCCATCAGTGTTTCATTTATTTTAATCAAGTCTGTGTGCAGTTATCTTATACTTTCCTCTAGGATACTGGAAGTCATGTCTGTAGCTTTAGATAATCATGGCACTAATGCACCTCTTTTCCTTATAACTATTTTTACTAAGACATGGGTATAGGGAACCTTACTTGGAGTTGTTTTTATTGACGTTTTTAAGGCTTCTGATTGCATGCACCATTAACTTTTTGTGAGCTTTCATTATATGACCTTAGTGTTACCCACACTAAGCTGGTTTGCTGACTACCTGTAGCATATGAACAAAAACTGATCACTTCAGCCATTATTGAATGGGGTCCCACTGGGTTGAGCCCTTGGATCCTCACTGTTCTCAATGTATATCAACTCTGTCATCCTATCCCTTGGACAGAAACACATGCTCCTTTATGTGGATCACATGACCATCTGGGAATCCACTAGGTACCCACCTACTGTACTTTAAATCACCTTATCATAGCTTTGCACAGCCTGGCCTTAAAGTTAATCTTAATAAAATGAAAACAATGCTTTTTAAAACACACAAATGGCTGATTATGCAAAGTAAAGACTGGAAAGTATCTTTACCAGATGAACAAGTATCTGAAGGTGTTCTTCATATAAATATCTTGGTCTGGCTGGACTCTTCATTAATTTTCGCTACATGTATTCATAAAACTGTAGGCAAAATTTCAGCAACATTGAACTCTGGCAGACAGTAATAGCTAACTGACCAAACAATCAAGTTATTTAATTGGTAAAGGAGTTGAATTATCCAAACTTGAATATCCCCTTCTATAAAACAATACATAGCTTGGAATGAAATGTGTTACTTTATCACTGGGGCTAATGAGGCAACATCACTGCCTTATTGTCAAGGAAGCTGGATAGATGTTCATCAAAATCACATTCTTCATTTGCACACTGATCTACAGAATCATAATTTTTTATCATTGTTGGTCTCTACCACCCGATTACCATCAAAGTGTTTACTAAAACACTCAGACCAATTGACTTCTCAGCAGTCTCTCTCTTATCGCCCATTCAACACAGGCTTGCACAGAGAAAGCCCTCTCCATCACAGACTCCCTGTTCTGGAACTGCTTCCAATATATATTTTATCATTTGCTCACACTGTCTGTATTCACCGCACAATTTCGTTCAATCCTTCAGATTACAGATGAGTGCTGCTGTGTACATATTGTAACACAGGCACAATCATAACTGTATTATTCATAACTGCAAGCAGTTTCTCTTTCATTGGGTTTATACTGGTGACCTTAACTATCTTTAGAATTCAACTGTATCAATTTTAAAATTTTCTTAAGCTTTTTGTGAACTCTTATGTGCACACATACATCTCAATTATTTGCAGCACAATGTACAATGACTAGATCATGTCTGAAAAGGTTCCTTGTGATCCTGCTCACCTAGCCGTACAAATAAATAAAACTGGACAATATTTCAGCTTTGTCTACCCCAATAGCTGTAATCATTTTCTGCCATGGTCTCAAAGGTCTTGCCTGCAGCCTACCATTTCAAAAAACAACATTAAAGGATTTAAAATTGAAATGAATGATAATTGGTATCCACATTTCTATACATAAAATGGCCTTTCAATGCTGTACTGTTCCATGAGTCATGTTGGAAACTGTGCTGCATACTATATATTTTATATTCTCTGTCATACTTTGATAAATCATGGCCTCAAATTTGGAGATACTGGCTTTCAACCCAGGTGCTTGGCAATCGGCAGCAAATCACTCAAGTGCATTCTGGAGATCACAATCACTTAAGAGTAAGAGGGCAACATCATCGCCAAACAACAGTCCTTACATCCCCAGACAGGTGCACCTTCATAAATTGTCAACAAATGTCACAATTAAGAGGCAAGAAGTGATACATCATTGATGGAGTAATATTGATGAAGTAATACATCATAAATGTATTGACTTAATGCTAAAATGTAGACACAACTTTTGATCTGCAAATACAGGAGGTAACTGGCAAACAGCAAAGGGTTCCTTGGGTCCACTAATGTTGCAGCATCTTCCATATTACATTCTAGGGTACAGAATCATTTATCCACTTCACTTCGTCCACAGACCACAGGTGGACCTTACTGGCAAACTCCCACAGCACATCCAGTATCTATGGAAGGACAAATAGTTAATCTATAGTTTCTTCATTAGGATGCAGTTCATGCTACTCTTCCTGAATCAGGGTCATTTATTGAATGACATACATTTAGCTGTCTGGTAAACGATTTCCGAGAGAAGCTGATCTAAGGAAGGGTTCGTTGAAACCCAAAAGCGCTTAAGCACTTATCAGCTGTTTTATTGCGTTTATTATTTTATTAAAGTTCTTTGTATGCCCCACAGTCTGATAACAGCATATGTTTTGCGTTTTTACTATATATATATATATATATATATATATATATATATATATAAATATATATATATATATATATTTAAAGAGAGAGTGATAGATAGTTTAGAGTTGCCAATCAGCCAACATGTTCTACGTGAAGAAACTGAACTGCTTAAAGAAATCTCATGTACATACAGAGAAAATATGCGCTGAGGCACTGTGATGTCTTTTTTTTGGGTTGGTTATCGCTATCAAGTGGATGTAACTCATCTGTACACATTGTATTTAAGAATACCAGTATGAGTTATGTCCACCCACTTGCCCACCCATAAAACGTTTTTTTTGTTTTATTCATTTTGTAAGGGAAGTACCCTCCACCTTTGACCTCCTCTTGCAGAGTGCTAGTTTTTAAATGGATCACCAGCCTCCCCCAATAGAACTAATGATTAAAAATTACATCAGATACATACACTACATACACATTGCCCTCAGGAGACAGATGACTGCAAATTGTTCCTCTTAACATCTAGGTTTGCCCACTGATATACACTGTGATTTATCCCAAATGCCAACATTTTAAAGCAGTGCTGGTTTGAAAATGCAGTGTTGTTTGTGATTTATATTGGGATTAGCGGAATATGCACAGTTTAGAACACTGTGTAACAAGCATTTACACAAATCTTAGTGATTCAACAGACAAAATTCACTTTTGCCATGTCTCCCAATTCCTATTAACTTTAACTGTTGTTGATCTCTGTCTTTAGGGAGGGGAATGCAAGGGGAGGGTAAAGCAACACTTTCCCCATCGATCAGTCTCCCTGCTGAGAGTGATGGCTGAGAGATGCTGATAGTCTATCAGAATACAGACACTTCCCTCACCCTGGACATTAGTGCCTGTGTATGTACTCAGATGCACATTCCTGACCACCCCCATCACCCTCCATATTAGTGTCTGTATGCATACGCAGACACGTGCCTGGCTCTAATGTCTATTTTATGTTTTACACCTTGAAAAACTAAATAAATAAATGAATCAGCACAGGACTCTGTCTAGGTCCAACCTCACCAACATGAGTGTTGAGGAAAAAAATAAAAAACAAAAAAAAAAAATAGTTTTAAAACTTTGTTGATGAGCTCAGTCATAATAATTTCCAAAAACCATGAAACCCAGGTAATGTTCCAAAGCAACAAGCCTTTATTCGTCACAGACAAGCGATCCTCAGTAACAAAAAAAAATCATAAATACTTTACAATGTTAAGCATATCAGCTTTTTAACACTGAGAAGTAGGTGTGGAAAATACATATATTGTTTAATTTTAAACCAGCCTATTCCTGTCAAACAATATAACCAGGGCCATAAAAGTACATTTAAGAATAGCAAGTACTCACCCCAACACACTACTACTGATTAGATCAAACTAAATCCTAGTTAAGGTAAACACTATCTATTTGCAACCCACATTCCAAAATCAGGTTTTAAAGCATAACATACATATAAAAAGACTGACTTTTAACTAAAATCGCTTTCGGCTAACTAATGCAATAAAGCCTTCGTCAGATCTGTGACAAGAACTAAAATCATATACATAGGTAGATAAGTAAAAAGAGCTAAATGGATAGATATAAGAAAAACACACAATTATCTAACCATAAACATTATCTAATTAGAACACTATAAATATAAAGGTATGTCTGTGTAATAATATCTGTGCATAAAAACTACTTTACAGCTCAGAAAAAATATCAGTGCTTTGCAGTTGAGAGGGAAAACAAACACCTGTCATGACAGTTTTCATGTTTACAGCCCCCCCAAAAAAAATGTTTATACAATGAAAACCAGTAAAAACAGTAGAAAAAAACGCACAAAAATACAGAAAATTTTGGATAAAGTAAACAAGTAATGTATAAAAGTGTGCAGGTGTGTGCATCAGTGTGCATGAGCGTGCACCAGCATGCTAAATGGGGGAATTATACCAAAACTTTATGGTAACAGTGGCATGAAAAAAAATGTGTGTTTTATACCTTGCATGCAAGGGTGACAACGGCTGAAGAGGCTGTGTGCGAGTGTGCTGTGCCTGCTGTGCCAGAACATTGAGGATTTAATAATCCTTAATCATCAAAATGTGCAGAAAAAGACATCTTGTGAAACTTCTACATGTTTTCCTAATGCTAGTTTAGCCTTAAAGTATGCTATATTGATGTTCTCCAGAATCAGATACAAAAAAAAGAGAGCTAAGCTTGTATATAGGCTGGAGTCTGAGAAATCTGTGCCTCATAGATGGGCCACAGCTTATTTTAAAGGCTTTTTAGAAAGTGACTAATGCATTAGGAAAAAGTAAACTAACATTTAGTGAGCATGCAGGAAATGGGAGTGTAAATGGAAGCTAACCACAAAAGGAATGCAAATCAGCTAATGAAACCAAGGCCAGAACTTTAAATAATTCCATGGCATTAATGTTAAATAAGAAAAGAACTAAACACTAATGTTATGTGGTGGCCAGCTTATTTTCACAATAACTGGATCCAGTACAACATTTTGCCAAAGGGACATTGTCTGCACACCCACCCTTATGACTGCCAGTACCCCTACTTTGCAGGCACTATTATTATTTATACCTTGGTAACACATGAATAAACCCAAAATGTGAATGGTTGTGCATTTACCTGTTGTATAATACCATCATCAGAGAGGCAGTATATTAAATAATAACAATAATGTTGATGGAGTACTGTGACAGAGGCTGATAATCCAGACCTGATGTCTGATGGTATATTACTGATGCAGCTGATATAGTAATAATGCTGTATTTTGGCCATAGTAGTATTACAGTATATCTTAGACACCAGCTTCTAGTTAGTGTGCTCCAACAAGGCTGCTGCAAATCAGGGCATTGCAGAAAGGTTATTATCAGTCCATCTCTTTCTCAGAGGGAGACTTGTTTGCTTAATAAGAAAGAAAACCGCTTGTAAATCTGCACACTGATGTCAGTGCTTCTCTACAGAGAATGAAAAAGTGTTTTTGCTTTTAGTAGTCAATAAATTTGTAACAGGGTAACTTGCTTTTGTCTACCCTTCTGTGTAGTGGAACACAGTATTTTAATGAAAATTTCAGACAGATATCATTAGGGACATTGTCTACATCCACAAAGAATGAATCTGAAAACAGGTGAAATGCAGTGTTAGCATTCCTGAACTATAATAATCTGTTGCCAAATGTCAGTAAATCTTCAAGTGTAGCAACACCTGTCATAGGCCTCACCTGCAAAGGCGTCATCGCAAGACAGAAAAGTAAATCAATACCATTAATTAAGCTGACATCAAAAAAAGAACCACTTTAATTGCAAAAGCACTAACTGCTTCAAAAACCGTCACATAGGAATATATCACTCCACTGTAACTTCAGGTACAAACCATTCAGCTCTGCATTTTTATCTCTCAAAAATAATAAAAAAATAGCAGTATAGTCTGCTTCCAGTGACAGGTATGTTTCTTCCCTTCCACTGCAAAATCATTTGATTTAATGTCTGAGAACAAAAAAATCTGAAAACATCTCTGCATCTAACCTACCTCTATTTTGCATGACACTGAAAACTAACTCATGGAACACTAATAGTGTCTGGTAAATATCAGTCACATGAAGCTAAATGTGGAAACAAAATTAATTATGGCTTTGAATTTGAGATATTTATCACACAATGTCTCCTGGTAAATGATGCAGTGATACTGCTTTAACAGTACAGCATGACCAGGCCCTATGTGTTTCCTTAAACAAGAAGCGGAAATGATTTGTCATACCAGTCATGATTCACGTGCCAGCTGTTGTCAGTGCAAGTCATTTCTCCTACGTTAAGTGTACTCCTCTAACAGTTGCTGTGAATTGAAAGTGACTTACCCAGTTGTCCTGCCATTCAAAGATAGCAGGCATGCAAGTTCTTCATGAACTTAAGTTTTGCTTGACAGCAGGGTGTGAATACTAAAAGCTGTGCTGAATCACTGACGTCTGTGCCTTCATACAAGGCTGCTGATAAGTATGCTGTGTCATTCACTTTGTTTTTAGCTGCTCGTATCAGTTATTGCTTATGTCTTCAATGTGTCATTGCATACTTATTCTAGCAACTAACTTACAGTGCAAGGCTAATGTTTTAAAAAGCAACTTTAATTTGTGGGCAGACCACTTCTGATATATGCAGGAAATAGTCTTACACAAACTTGCCAAAAGGGTACCTTGGCACTTAAAAAAGAATTATTATTAATTTTAAAACCTTCTAAGTTGTACGCAACATAAGCACTTTGTTGAGCCAGCCAATGAGTACTAAGGAACTCACCCTTTTTAACTGTTTCCATCCTGCACTTCTTGACATTGAATGCTTTCCCTCATACTGACGACACACATTATATTCCTTGGATATTCATTGATTTATCTATCTATCTATCTATCTATCTATATTTATTTATTTTTTAATTTTTTGACCAGGGAAAGATCACTAAACACATTGGACCATTTTTGGGCTCAGCCAGGGACACAATGAAGGCAATATGAACAGGAATACTTTTATTTATTTATTTAATTTAACATTTATTAACTGGGAGAGTCCAACTTGGAACAAAGCCAATTTTCAGTAGAGACCCAGGGAGAAATGCTCTAGCTGTATCCCTTTGTAATGTGGGAGGAAACCAGAGCACCCAGAGGAAACCCACACAAACGCAGGGAGGACATGCAGACTCAGCATAGAAGGCACCCCAGCTGAGAATTGAACCAGAGAACCTCTTGCTGTGAGGCGACAACGCTACCGCTGCACCAGTGCGCTATCCTTGGATATTCATTGATTTATCTATCTATCTTTCAATGTAAGTAACACAGAACTAACAAAATGACTTAGTAAATGTATACTTAAATGGGTCTACTTCATTTGACTGAAAATACACTTCACTGAAAATGAAATTACTAGGACCACTTCACTGAAAACTCATTTGACTGAAACTCATTTCGTTGAAAGTTATATATGGCCTTCTCCCCACTATAGTGCGATCTTGGAGTTAGTATATATATTAAGGGAGGTGTGGGGGGCACAGCCCCTCACATTGGAGGGGTGTGGGGGCGTAGCCCCCCACATATGTTGGTTATATATTCTCTTCTGGAAATAGTTATTCATTGCACTTATAAGTATCAATGTATATAGTTTAAAATGTTTATAATATATGGGGGGCTACACCCCCCACACCCCCCTTTAATATATATATACTAACTCCAGGATCGCACTACAGTGGGGAAAAGGCCATATATAACTTTCAACAAAATGAGTTTCAGTCAAATGAGTTTTCAGTGAAGTGGGCTTTCAGTGAAGTGATCCCACTGATTTCATTTTCAGTGAAGTGTATTTTCAGTCAAATGAAGTAGTCCCACTTAAACTACACTTTGACTAGAACATAGTCTATAGAATAAAATGATTTTGAAAGATCCAATGTTTATTATATATGGTGTATACAATATCTCTGAAATATGTTTGAGGAAGACAGAAAAGCAGGGGGAGTAGAAGGAGTAAGATGGAGGAAGAAGAGTGAGAAGGGAGTCAGGAGGTGATGATGTGCTAGTAGCTATGTGGAAAGAAGAGATAAAGTTTACTAAATAAAAAAGATGTGGGGGGTTATATGAATGCACTATTTTGAAAGCATTTACATTGTACCTGTTTATATACGATTTCTAATGCTGAGTAAAACTGTGAGAAGGTTAGAATGACTTTTAAAAGTGGGGGGATAGAAGACTACACTTTAGCTAAAAGTATGGCGAAGGTATGCTCAATGGAGTGTATCTTGAGAAGATGTGTTGCAGGTTGGTAGTATGTTTGGCAGGATCTTAGGTTTAGAAAGTAGATTTCTCTTAAAGTTATCCCCTAGAAAGTTAAATTAGTTCAGGTTTTTGAGTATCAATTAGGCATGCTATTAAAAATGTGGTTTTAAGGTGTATAGGTAGCCATTTGGCCCTTTCCAGTACAGAACAATGTTGTTCTCTTATTGGGCAAGGGCTATGAACTGGCAGATATTATTACAAGTAGATAAGGAGTGATTTGCTAAAGCAATGTACTCAAGGCATGCATGCCATATGGAAGCACAAAGTTTGAATATGATAAAAACAAATGGTTGCCTGTCCATTCTAGACAGAATTTCTTAGGCGCTATCAAATGTCTTCTTTGGTACATTAATTGTATTTGCTAGTGATATTTTTGCAATATTATTATTCCTTTTGGAATCAATTACTTTTGTTAGCTGAACAGTCCCTTACTCACTTGAAGTGCAGAGTAAAAGAGACTACCGTTGATTTGCAGACATTGGCATACCTTTTGATTTGCATTCCATGTGCACAGCATGGTTAATTACTTTGTTACCTAGACCCTTTAAAATGGAAAACATTACTAGATCAACAGCATACTATGGACTTTGCTTAAATAGCAACATGCCTTTGTTAAAAGTAAACAAGAACAAAGCATTTGCTTTGTACATGTATATTTATTTCCTTTCTGTATGCATTCCTCATCTTAACATAACCTGAATCACAAAAAACCCATATGTCAAACAAGAAACATAAGTTAAGAGTCAGCAAAAGCTGGATCATATTCTGTATCCACAACAGCAAGAGTCCGCCATTTAAGGTATTAGCAGCTCCAGTTGAAAAGAAACCGACCAAAGGTGTAGGCTGTTTTAAGCATATGTCAGGACTTAATAATTAACAGCACAGCAACAACACAACAACTCATTTTATGACTTTTACCGCACTTTGAAATTAGTTTAGTCAGTTATTAATCCATTTCCTTTTATGTGCACTTTGTTATTCACTTGAGATTTTGTTTAATTAATAATTAAACAAAGATGAACAATCTTGAAATGAGACAGTCAATAAAAGCATAATGATGCAATCAGAGTAAAACAAATATATTTTAGTCACACATAGCTATTCACTGAAGAGAAGCTGCAAACCTTTTTCTAGCACAGATGTTAAATTATCACCCCAGAGTATTCCTCTTTCACAGGAGAAAGAGGCAGCAAACTTTTATGTTTTGTACTTTTGTGACACTCCTGCTACTTCTAAAACACCCTAAATAACATTTGCTGCCAGACATTGCATATTATAAACTCTGCCCCAAATAAAATGTGACAAGTTGTTTTTTCATCTTTTACTTGAAGTAGCAAATCATTTTAAATAACTAATATCTGCTTTGAATTTCTAACCAGATTTTCTAAAACAAATGTTATCCAAAATATATTCCACTGCCTATGATGTGAAACAAAATATGGGACCTGTCACTTGTAGAGCTTTTTATAATCATCTCTGCAGACATTGTTTTGGCTGCCCAGCTATTACACGATGTCTGGATTTCTGAACCATAGTGGTGAGAATTGTGCAATGCATCTGATACTCCAATGATTATACTGCGACTAACAGGGTATTCAGGTCTGCTTGGTCATGACTCAGGTTTAAAAACAATTGAATAAACATGACACTTGTGTTTCTATAGTATGACACCATAAAAACTATTTGTAGGCAGGACATCTCTTATAAATCATTCACAAGACTATCTTATGATGGAAAGGACAAGAACCTGTCTTGAGTCAATAAAGTTGACCTCTTCCTACTCAGTTTACAATTGTTTAAACTTCTAAATGATCATACATTATCTCATTTAACCACTAAATTCACAAGATGGACAGTGTCCTGTAATCAATCTTAGGAGTCACAACCACTCAAGACCACTTTTTCAAAAAATCCAAGCTTTAGTGCACAGATTATTGCTTTTCAGTTTTAAGTCCTAAACTCTCTTTCCCCTCCTAACTTAGTGATACTTCATCATCCCCCAAATTCCATGCCCAGCTTAAAGTTCATCTTCAGAAACAAGCAACTGCCTGCTCACAGGACACACAATTTAGATATTGCTACCTTCTCTCATTTTCACAGTCTTTATCCTTCTCATCTTTATTTCATCCTCCAAGGTACTCATGTTAGACAACTGTTGCATTGCAGAGTTGTTCACACAGGTTTTTACGAATATTGTACAGAAAGCTGGCTTTGTTTCTTCTGTTCTATTCTTACTCTGTTTGACTTATGCTGAAACAATTGTTTCTCTATATCTTTCCAGCGTGAGACTGAAATTGGTCTATTATCAATAGTCTATCCTAGTTAACAAATTCAAATAAATAAATAAAGACATCCAGAGGATTCAAGCCATATTGCTGGAACCACTAACAGCCACTGGAAGACGGAGTGCATGTGTGATATAGTCATATATTAGTGTACAAACTGATGTGTGTATACCACATTATGATAGTACAATCTGTCTTAGGAAAGCTGAATGGGAAAAATTTGTGTGTGCTGCTATTAAAAGCAAGGGGTGTAACCCAAATGCATCTTGGGAAGAGAGAGTTGTGTAACAGCCCCAGCACAGTAACCTCACATCTCCCCTTCAACCACAGGCAAATCAGCACCAAATGGCACATTTAACAACCACCCATAGCTCTCAACATCTTAGCACAAAAAAATCTGGACAAAGACAAAAATAATGATGGGATAAAGCCTCAAAAATAGAGACAAATTTTAAATATTGCTCTTATAAACTTAGAAAGTTGCTAGATTAAAATGTCTTGTGCTACCATGCATTTTTCTGAAGTATATGAGGGCTGAAACTCAAATGTCTGCCATTATTTAGGGAATTCAATCCTCACTGATTTGCCACAAAAATCCAGAAAACCACACATTTTATGAGGAACAGACCAAAAATATAAGGCAAAAATCTGGACAGTGTGTGAAAATCTAGGCAGTTGAGAGGCATGCAACCACATCATCCCTTTTTCTCATTTATCCTTCACTCCTGTACCCCCTCCCCTAAGCCCTCCTCTCACCACTCTGTCTTTCACACATCTTTTTATTATATGTACATTCTGTAAATGCACATTATTGCACATACTGTAAATGGGTCCAATTCTTAATTTTGAAATCTCAAAATTCCAAACATTAGAATCCTGACGTCCGGATGTTTGAAATTTTGAAATTTCAAAGTTAAACAACTGAGATCACCCAAAAGTACGGAACGGTAACTTTACCGTTCTCGGTAACTTTACCATTCTCTTCACTGTAGTGCAGTCTAGGAGTTGGTATTTTTAAGTAGCAGGAAGTGTGTGGGGCGCAGTCCTCCAGTTGAGGGGTGCAGAGGGGCTTGCTTCCCTGCAGCACCATGATATCTAACTTTTTTGTTTTAGTTTTGTGTTTTTTTTTGCCTTTCAAGATTTCAAAACCTTGAGCATCTGAACATCAGGATTCTGATGTTCGAGATTTTGACTTTTTAAAATTACATAGTGGACCCACTGTAAATGCACAATCTTTGAATGATGCATGATTACTTGTATAAACAATAATTTGATGCTGTATCACGTCTTTAGCTTTATTAATTTTTCTCCTGTGGTGTATCTTACTAATGTCTAATTATGTTTACCTTCCATTCCGTCTATTTCAAGCCCACTTATCCTTGACGGAATCAAGCTAATAAAAATTATGAAAGAACATGTATGGAAGGTACACTCCAAACCAAGAAGTACCTCATCCATGGGGCCTGACAGCAAACCTGGGTCCCTATTTAACAGCACTAAACAAACACTGGAGGAGCCTCTCCTCAGCCTCTTCAGCCTGAGCTTAGCAATTGGCTTTGTCCCACAGCTACTGTGGTACCACTCCACAGGAGTGGCTGTAGTACTGACCTCTGGCTTTATCACTATACTCAGTTTCATATACCCTTCTTAGAGGTGATTTGTACCTTGCTCATAACATTATAAGAAATCCAGTAATCTAAGAACTCTTATACTTTCATAAATCAACCAGTCTAGTTAATACAAGGACCAGATATCTAAATCTACACCAACAAATAAATAAGACAAAGAAGAGGAATAGATTTGTCATGCAACACCCACCCATTTTCTGGAACAAACTCCCTTTAATTTAAGAAGTGTGACACACTGTTTGCATTTAAAAAGGAGCTGGAAAACTGGATAGGCATTCACAAACTTAGCCCTGCTATGACTAGCCTGACCCTCTTTGAAAAGAGAGGCAAGGCCTAAGGGTGGGTACAAGCAAGGCAGAAATTGTCTTGCATTTCAGTTGCCTTGTAACTCCTATGATCTTACAAATGCTTGATATGTTTATCACTGTTCAATATATATATTTTTTAATCTTCACTTTGGCTGTCATATTACCAGTACTTTCCTGGGCTGAGCCTGGAAAAAGTTAATTGGGATCAGTGCTTTATGATGTTCCGCAAAGAATAAATGAAATAAGAGGCTCTTTGGAGACTCTTGGCTATAAACCTTGACCATAAGCCATAGATTACTGGAAACCTGTTTGTAGATGTAATGAAAGGGATACCAGGAATGTATGTCTGGAATACCAAGAGCTCAACTATGAATGTACCTGTAGTCAAGGAGGGCAAAGACCTGCTGTTAGATGAACCTAACCAACTTGACTTACACTGGAGATCCAGAACTATGAACTGAGAGACTTTTGAAGTGACATAGCTGGCACTTGGCATAGAGAATTATGGAACTGTTAATGACCTGTTTTCTTTGGTGCAAGGTTTGATTCCCTCAACCTTCAGTGCCTAACTGTGCGATTCTGAGCAATTCACTTAACCACGCACTGCTTCTGGCCGGAATCCAAAAAAGGTCCATGGAGATCAGTGCCTTGCCCTGGAAAACAAATAAAATAAAACAAGATTATGCCTGCTTTTCATTTCCAAATGAATTTTATGCTGGCTACCTCACTGAAAATAATTAGTAATTAAAGAACAGTCTATTATTTTTATATTGTACTAGCTTTAACAGGCATAATTTGGATGATAAAAAACATGCTCTACTTTTTCATTCCTGCTTTACAACCTGCAAGTGCATATATTTCTCTACAGTTAATTTCATCCTCAATAAGAGAGTGACTGTTTTGATGTATGAGTCAAGTATTGCATTGTTTTGCCAAATCAGAGAAATTCACAGGCACTCTGATGCAGAACAGCATGAACATGAGCTACGACACAGTAACACCTCAGAAGAAGAATTAATCTCCAGGAACAGAGGAACATGATGACAACTATGTTAACCGCTCCAAAAACACCCACAACTAAAGAAACTCAGGCAGAATAGCAATATTGAAGCCTACATAGTCAGTTTCGAGAGGCATGCTATCTGGGAGAAATTGGCTCATTCCGGCTGGGAAGCAATCAAACCATATACAGTAAACTCTCTCTTATCCGGCCTCCTTTTAACTGGACATCAAATTTCTGCCATAGCCCTAGAAACAGACAACAAAGAAGAACAAGAGTTCTGCCTTCTCCAGGCTAAATAATGACAGATATATGAGTTTCAGCCTTCATAATCTTTAGAAAAAATGCATCCTAACAGAAATCCTGTTATTCTAGCTGATTTATAACCTATAAATGCTATGCTGTATGCTTTTTCTGATTAACCAGCCATTCGTTTATCCAGCCCAGGGTCTGGTCCTAATGAGACTGGATAAGAGGGAATCTACTGTATGGACATGGAATGTATAATTTTAAGGAATACATCATCATCATCACTGAACTGGGCATTCTTGACTTGGAAAAAGCATATGACAAGGTCCCAAGAAAGGTGATCTGGACTGTACTGCAGTGGTTAAAAGTCCCAGAAACATTGCTAGAATTAGTGCAGGTTATGTACAAGGACCCAATTACTCAAGTACTAACAGTGTTCGGCCTCACAGAGGGGTTCCCAGTGGGAGTGGGTGTACACCAGCATTCAGCTCTCAGCCCACCGCTGTTCATACTGGTGATGGACTATATTAGCAAATAGTTTGGAGGAGACAGATCGACAAGGTTATTGTATGCAGATGATATGGCATTACAGGCAGACTCTGAGCAAGAATTGCAGCAAAGGATAGGGGAATGGAATGCAAAACTGAAAGCAGATGGGATGAAACTAAGCACAGATAAGACAGTGTTAATGGCAGCAAATTGGGGAAAGCAGAAGAAGCTGAAAACTGAGATAGAAAAAAGGACAGTGGAACAGGTAAATAGCTTCAAGTATCTGGGAAGGGTGGTTGAGGAAAAGGGAAGTCTGAATGAAGAGGTCAAAGCTAGAATCAGAAAGACAAAAATGACAGCAAAATCCACCAGAACTTCACCAAATATAAAAATCTATGAGCCGGACTGGCTGAAACAAATAACCTTTAATGTGAATAAAACAAAATAATAAAATAAAATGAATGGTCCCTCAATAGTAAGTCCGATAAGCGCTTTTGACTATTGTCTTCCTCAGATCATTATAAATAGATTGGGACCTGCAATTCCTTTATAGTAAATTCATTCCTTGATTAACCAATCATCGTTTATAGGATATGTATTAACTGCCAATCACAACTCATGTTCATACATCAAATTAGCATATTTTGGGACCAGAATTTCCATTTCCCGCCTTTTTCAAAAATATGCAAATTAGGTGATCTATTGCTTCTTCTGATTGGACCTTGTCTATGATTCAATGCGAGTCATCCAAATTTATTATTAACCTATATTCTTCTTAAAAATAAAGATAGTATTATAAGATGGTGTTTCTTTATTGAGGATCGTATTTCTTTTAAAAATATATGATAAGGATCCAGTCCAATTTATTCGATCATGTAAAAAACATTAAATCTGAGACTCCCCCTTCATTGCAAAATGCAAGAGAACAAAACATCTCCTTTTGCTGATAGAACTCACAGATACATTTATTTGAGCATTTGCTTACTAATCAAGTCAAATTTATTTAGGCACTTGCTTACTAATCAAGTCACTGCTTTGTAACAGGCATAAAATCCGAGGCTCCCCCTTCTATTGTGAAATGCAAAATAGTGATATATCTCCTTTTGCCACCAAGTATTAGTAGCAAAATAACTCTTTTATATTGATGAACAAGTAAATGTAATAGCAAATTTATTTATCCAAGTTCGCAAATGCTTGCTTCAGAACACGGTATATGGCCAAAGCTAGTTCATAATTTCACTTTCCCATCTTATAATCAAAAAAGACTATTTCCTTTCATTAATATACAAATTATACGTGGGAAATCAAGGGAAACTGCAAAACTGACAGAAAGTCATAGTCAGCTGTTTACTAGCAAGTTATATGTCTTCATATTTTCTAATTGATATAGTCATGTTTGGTGTTCCGTTAGTAAAAGGCAATGGACAATAAGGCTATAAAGATTAATTGAAAAGTCGCATTCTTCCTGTTTTGAAACCTGCACCATATGGCTGATGGGTAGAATGATATTTATAATCGTTGGAAATCCAATTATATCACTAACTACCTTAGTCCAGATGGCATATTCAGCTTCCACATGTCAGTCATGATTCTCACATAAACATTACTCAAAAATCTATTTATATTATTTAACATATTGGTCCAAGCGAAATTCCAATCTTCATACGTCTTCCATGAATAATTCACAATTATTTAGTATCCACATGTAATAAAATATGGATACTATTCATAATCTATGGAGTTTTTCTTTCATATAATTTTTTAAATTATTAATAATGTTGTCAATGATAACCACAAAAGTATCTATATATCAGATCTTACATCTTCTGATTTTTAAGGCTGGTTTTAACGGAATCACACTATTTAGCCCAGGAGATTGATCTGCTCTCAGATTTATTATCCATTTAGTTTCTTTTAATTCTGTCATGTTCTCAATATCTCCTCTTCTGGGACCAGAAAAAACTCTATCTATAACTTTATATAGGAATTTGTGATTATTTATTATCCATAACATGTTGTGCCAATGCATTGTGTATGTCCTTGTTCATAATATCTCTCTGATGTCTTTGAACTCTTTTTTTGAACAATTGATTGGTTTTACCAACATAAAATGATGTACAATTTTGGCAGGTAGCTAATAAATTCACATTGGTAGTCTTGCAAGTAAGCTTGATGTTAAAGGTATAACTTTTCTTTGTGATAGGATGGATGAAATGATTACTGTCATCAGTCATGGAACATATATTGCAGTTACCACATTGAAATGTTCCTTTTCTACCTATAACTGTATTAGTGGTCCGATAGTTGGAGCAGAGCAGTCTCTTAATGTTTTTTCTATTTTTGAAGCAGAAGCTTGTTTTTTCTCCAGCTATAGTTTTTAATTGTGGATCTTGAGTGAGTACAGGCCAAAACTGATTTATTATTTTGGTAATCTCAGCATTATCAGAACTCTATGTCAATGTTAATCTTATAGAGTCATCATCAGATTTAACTTGATTGTGTGTTCTATTCCCATAAGAAGTTAGTTCTTTCTCTTTGTATCCACGTGCCTTCAAATTATCCTGTAAGAATTCAACCTCTCTATCCCTCATCTCCTGCCGATTACAGCGTTTATATATTCTGTTCTTTTCATTCATCATAATATTCCTAGTTACATGTCTTGGATGCATACTGCTTCTATGTAAGATGTGATTTCTCCAAGTGTTTTTCCTAAAGAGATCAAAATCCAAAGTACCCTTTTCATTTAAGCTAATAGTAACATCAAGGAAATTCACATGGAATTTTGAATATTCAGATGTAAAGGTTAGAAAGGAGGTAGTTTCATCCAGATATGTATGAAATCTGGAAAACTGTGAGTCATTCCCTTTCCATAAGGTAAATAAATCATCTACAAAACAACCATAAAATAAGATGTTCTTCTGCCAAGGATTATTTTTATTAAGTACAAATTGTTGTTCCCATCCGACAAGAACTAAGTTGGAATAACTATTTGCGTAAGGGGTGCCCATCGCAACCCCCCATTTTTGTAAAAAGTAGCTATTACCATAATTGAAGTAGTTATTTTCCAAAATTAGCTCCAACATGTCACAAATAAGTCTGGTTTGTTTGACTGATGTTTTACTTGTAAGTAACTGTCTTACTGTTTCTATCCCAACATCATTTGGAATACTAGTAAAGAGACTATTTATATCCAAAGTGGTTAGGAGTAAATCACCTTCATTGGTGATATCATTTATTGCATCATGTAATTTTTTCAAGAAATCATCAGTGTCCTTTAATACTGAGACACAGGAATCAAGAATCTTTTTTAACTCTTTTTCAACATATAATGAGAGATTCTCAGTTGCCCAACCTTGTCCGGCAACTATCGGCTGTAGAGGAGGATCTAATAAGTTCTTATGTATTTTAGGTAATCCATTAATGAACGGAATTGTTGGTTTAGAGATGATTAAAAATTCATATAACTCCTTGTCTATTTGTCCATGCAAAAGCATATCATATAAATATGAGCTTATCTTACTAATAGCCTTTTGTTATTTCCGTATAAGATACTTCTGTATAGGAAGTGGTTAAGATTAATGAAAAAAGTTTCACTGTTAGAGCCAAATACTCTTGCCTAAGTAAAGGAATAATCTATGTTATTTTTTGTTCATGCAACAAGTATTATATTGGTGAAACAAAGAGAATGTTAGCGGACAGAATTAAAGAACATGTTAGAGATGTGAAAAACAAAAAACTCAATAGTCCTGTTGCGGAACATTTTAATTCTGTACATGGTGGGAGCACTAGTTGTATGAAAGTAACTATATTGGAACATGTACCTCTCCATTATAACAACATGGAATATCAAAAAAATATATTGAGACAGAAGGAGTCCATTCTCATTATGAAATATGGCACTTTATTTCCCCATGGTTTAAACAAGGAATGTAACTGGCAAAGCCTTATTTAGGGCTATAACTTTAAATATCAATTATGTATTTTTTAATTGATTGATTGTTTAATTGAATTGTTGGTTTTAATGTTGTATATATTGTGAATTTTTAGAAGCTTTAGGGTTTTACTCTGTAAAGGCTGTGGCCGAGGCGCTAGAGAAATAGAACTGTATTGTATTGAATAAACCTTGAAGAAATTGAAAGTAGAGCTGGGACTCACTATTTGTTCTTGTTGTTGCCGAATTTATATTTCTTGCTTTTGTTGTTTTTTACTTCTGTATATGTTCTAAGATCTTGTAACATAGTTAACATTTTCTTGGTATACCAATCTGTATCTAACATCACAATTGCTCCTCCTTTATCCACAGGTCAAAGTACTTTTGTTCCAGTAGGTCATCCAGCTGTTGAACTGCTTGTTAGACTTTGCACTAATGAGGTTGCAAGACTGAGATCCGACCTTAATGTTAAGCATTATTGTAACATCACTCTTGAAGAAAATTCTGCCATCTTGAATTTACAACAGAATGATTCTATTTCTCTTCGACCTGCGGATAAAGGAGGAGTGATTAATCAATTAATCTTTGTAGCCTTATTGTCCATTGCCTTTTACTAATGGAACACCAAACATGACTATATCAATTAGAAAATTTGAAGACATATAACTTGCTAGTAAACAGCTGACTATGACTTTCTGTCAGTTTTGCAGTTTCCCTTGATTTCCCACGTATAATTTGTATATTAATGAAAGGAAATAGTCTTTTTTGATTATAAGATGGGAAAGTGAAATTATGAACTAGCTTTGGCCATATACCATGTTCTGAAGCAAGTATTTGCGAACTTGGATAAATAAATTTGCTATTATATTTACTTGTTCATCAGTATAAAAGAGTTTTATTTTGCTACTAATACTTGGTGGCAAAAGGAGATATATTGCTATTTTGCGTTTCGCAATGGAAGGGGGAGCCTCGGATTTTATGCCTGTTACAAAGCAGTGACTTGATTAGTAAGCAAGTGCCTAAATAAATTTGACTTGATTAGAAAGCAAATGCTCAAATAAATTTATCTGTGAGTTCTATCAGCAAAAGGAGATGTTTTGTTCTCTTGCATTTCGCAATGAAGGGGGAGTCTCGGATTTAATGTTTTTTACATGATCGAATAAATTGGACTGGATCCTTATTATATTTTTAAAAGAAACACGATCCTCAATAAAGAAACACCATCTTATAATACTATCATTATTTTTAAGAAGAATATAGGTTAATAATAAATTTGGATGACTCACATTGAATCATAGACAAGGTCCAATCAGAAGGAGCAATAGAGCATCTCATTTGCATATTTTTGAAAAAGGCGGGAAACGGAAATTCTGGTCCCAAAATATGCTAATTTGATGTATGAGCATGAATTGTGATTGGCAGTTAATACATATCCTATAAACGATGATTGGTTAATCAAGGAATGAATTTACTATAAAAGAATTGCAGGTCCCAATCTATTTATAACGATCTGAGGAAGACAATAGTCAGAAGCGCTTATCGGGCTTACTATTGAGGGACCATTCATTTTATTTTATTATTTTATTGTTTTATTCGCATTAAAGGTTATTCGTTTCAGCCAATCCGGCTCATGGATTTTAATATTTGATGAAGTTCTGGTGGATTTTGCTGTCTTTTTTGTCTTTCTTGTTTGTTTCCTTGAGACAGACCACCTTCAGCGTTGGGAGTTTCTTTATTTACTTAAAGCTAGAATCAGAGGGGCTGCAGCCAACTGGCATAGAGTCTCAGGTGTAGTCTATAACAAAAGAATGCCAAAGAAGCTGAAAAGTAAGGTTTACAAGACAGTGGTGTGATCAGTACTACTGTCTGGTACAGAAACTTGGGCAGTAAAGGCAGATCAGATGAAGAAGCTAAAGGAGATGGAAATGAAGTGCCTGAAAAGGGTGGTAGGATGCACACTATGGGACAGACAAAGAAATGAGGACATATAAACTGAAGCCAAAGTAGCTCCAATTGCAGAAAAGCTAAAATATAATTATTTAGTAATGCTGTACCTAACAAAAATGTGATTTTAGGTGACATCTGGTATGGCGATGCATTGATAACATGTGTTTCATCCCTGCTCTATGGGGTAGAAAGTATAAAATAGTGAAATCAGTGTCTTTGCCAATACATTAGTGGACATTTGTTTCTGAATCAGACAAAAGAAAAATAAATCCTAGCCAAAGGAGAAATTGGGGACAAGTGGGGTGGAGAATGACAAGATGAAAAGAGAGCAGCAAGAGCATAAGGTATCGTTATTAACAACAGGGCAGGAGATAAAAGAAGTCGGAGACACTGCGTGAAAGTTTTCTTCAGCAAGAAAAATGGCTAGAGGAGGTACAGCAAGGATACATGTTCCCTCAAAAGGAATCAAAGGCTTAGCCGAGGAGAATGAGGAGTTAAAAATGTGCAGAAACACAGGAGGTGAGACTGGACTTTTTGCAATACAGACATAACTGGCTTTAGGCACCAGCGAACCCTGCAGTCATTGGGAGTCACTGGTCCTGGGGGACCCCCTCAACCACAGCAAGTTATCGTATTTTGATATTTTATAACATGTCTGTCAAACCAAGTGGGTAATAATGACTCATTTATATCCTTTAAAATTCAAAATATCTCTAGTTATAGAAACAAAGTTTAGTCAAGTAACAGGCTTCACAATTCCATTAAATATTTACCACTGACATAATACGCCTGGCTTAGTTAAATCCTATTGATGGACATTCTCTCTAGTAAAATTAACAACATAGCCAGGCTTAAGTACCTGAAAAACATGTGGCAGTGGGGGGGCTTAATAATCCTTGACTATGTAGGGGACCCCACAAAAGCTGCTGCTGGTTGGGAAAAATGAGAAGAAAACATGTACTAATTTTCTGATTGCATTCTTTAACCTGTACAGGGCTGACCCTGTTAGGATAAAGTTGATAACGAACACGAACAAGGTAAGCACTACAGAGATTAAGTAGCCCAATGTGACTGATCTTAGTGCATATCTTGGATGTTAAGAAGAGCTGATGCTTCCATTCTTTAGGGGTGGTTTTCTCTTTCAGAGAGTTTTAAAAATACAGTAAAGATTTGATTATCTGAACTAATTGGGACCTAGGGTAGTTCAGATAATGAAACTGTTCAGATAATCAAATATATAATCAAATATATAATTGAAATGGATAAAAACTTCTGAAAATGTTTTTGATGAACATTAAACAAGAAAAATAAAACAAATTTACTGTAACTATAAGACAGTACAGTATATTAGTGTAGTACATGCTCAGAAAATATGCAAAAGCAAATATGTAGAACGTCTACATATTCAGACTTTATGATTTTTCCTACCCGAAAACTTTGGAAGGCTGCGTTCGGATAATTGGCATTTCTGATAATCGATGTTTGGATAATTTACTCTCTACTGTACTGGTAGAATACCAGATGCTATAACTCTCAACTTCTTTGCTCAAGAATTTTCAGCAAAGCCAAAAATAATAGTGACTCAAAATCAGGAACATATTTTACTGTCACGCCATGCATACAGTTCTGGCTGATGTCTACTATCATGAATAGGTGACAAACTAACTAAACCTTGCAGGGAAAATAGGGCAGCCACGGTGGTGCAGCAGTTAGCATTCTCACCTCACAGCAAGAGGTTCTCTGGTTCGATCCTTGGCTGGGGTGCCTTTTGTGTGGAGTCTGCATGTCCTCCCTGTGGTCGCGTGGGTTTCCTCCGGGTGCTCCGGTTTCCTCCCACATCCCAAAGACATGGTGCAGGTGGATTGGACACTCCAAATTGGCCCTAGGTGTGAGTGTGTGCATGTAAGTGCCTTCTGTGGAAGGTTGGGCGCCGGGCTGGCAACTCGACACAGTAAAACTCCACTGCCAATCATGAGCGGACAGGTGATCCGCTGTGGCGACCCCTAACCGGGAAAAGCCGAAAGAAGAAGAAGAAGAACTGAGGGAGGGAAAATGGGAGGAGTAACTTAAAAGGGAACTGAAGCACACAAAAGCAGTATCTCCCCAAAAAGTCTGTTATCTTAGCAATGAGTTGATTTTTCTGGATGCTTTTTCATAGAACGTGTAACACATCAGTAGGAAAAACATTTGTAAGGGGCACTGCAGAACAGTAAGTGATACTAGTACTGAGGCCTCTCAAAATTAGCACTGCTTCTTTGTTCTTCCATTCTAAGTGAATGGAACTGCGATGTGACAGCCCAGCCATGGGTGTTATAATCTCAACAACTGTGCCATCACAGTGCACGCTGGGAAAGGTTTAGCTTTAAAAGAAAGCAAGCTCTGATTAGGATATCTGCTCCCAGAAGGGCACTGAGGGTTACAAACATAAGAAACTTTGTAGTGACTGCTACTTTCCTAAGTATACAGGTTAGGAATATGTAGAAATTCAAAACAGGTTTTAATTTTTTCTCATAATGGTCCTTTACGGAAAAAGTAACAATCATTAAAGAAGCCAGGAAACGTGCACAGTCAGCAGATAAGTAATGACTGCAAAGCCAGACTGGTATACTTATTTATGTGTCTTTCTTCTACTTTTGGATTAGTAAACAGTTTTTTTTTTCTTTTTTTCTTTTCACTAACAGGATTAGACATAAAAAAGAGACATTGGGTATATATTGGGTCTGGACAGAATGAACAATCACGCACTTTGATTTAAACCCCATTTAGTTTACTGTGTTTCTTTAATTTAATGGTAAAACAGTAACATTTCTGACCTGTACTGTTAGGAATTAATGTTATCATCATTGTAATGTAAAGCTGAGCAAGTAAACTTGTGTTGCATTATTGCATTATACGTTATAAATGTGTTAACTGTCTCGTACTATTTAGTTTAAACTTCAGAGGGTCGATGGTCTTTTAACTTTAAAGTAAGTTTATTTTTCTGTGATATTAAGAAGTGATAATGACAAGGCTCAGGCATAAACTGGGCAAGTAAACCATTTTTCTTTTTAATTGTGTGGGCTCATACACTGAAATTATTTTTCAGTTATGTAAATACTTGGCAATGCCAAGACTCAGGCATAAAGTTGAGCAATTGCTCACAACTTTATTCCATAAATATTAAGTTAAGGGTAGAGGAGGAATTGAGGGCAACAACTGGATTGGAGAAAAGGGAGTTTAGAGATGACAGATTTGCATAAATGGTATAATGGTGTGTAGGCAGGTGTCTTGAATGAACGAGAAACAAAAGGTGAGTGATGGGGGAAATATAGGATGGTAGATTCCAGTGTAATGTTGTTTGAAGAGCAGGATTAATGTTAGGGAAAACATGAAAGCAATAGCTGAGAGATAAACAATATCTGTCAGTGGATATTTAAACCATTTTCTATAGTTCAAAACTATGAAGCATACCTAGTCACAAATACGGAATGGAGCAAGAATTTAGAGATTGAATAGAGGCGTGACTTGGATGAGTTAAAATACTGATTTGAAAGAAAAAGTAAAGGAATCTCTAGTATAGAATATGAAGGGGAGTAAGAAGTTTTGCCTTACTTTGCCTTATAAATGCCAAGAGTGATTCAAGTATTGCAAAATGTGACAATTAAAAGGAGGAGGCGGGGAGGGAAGAAATGGCAAGAGCTGAGAAGCAAACCAGAAGGGGGCAGGGTAAGATCCCTAATGCCGGTATGCATTGTTACTGTAATGACAGTATTTAGGGAATGTAGGGTGTTGCTTAGATTCAGGGATAAATATTCTTTGAGGGGGAAGAGATTAATGTGAGATTAATATATATGTATATAGCTATCATGGGACTGGAGAGCCCAAATGCCAATCTTTTAGGAGAAATTCTGCAATGAGAACTGAGGAAAAAATATGAAGATGAGAATAAGTGGATGAGGAGCTGCTAGAAGGAGGAGAGGAAGTTATGAGATAGAAGAGAGAGAAACAGGGGTAAGATGAGCATCAGAATTCATGAAATGTTAATGGCTTATTTGGCAGGAACAGAAAAGACAGCAAACTATGGTGTATAAGAAGAGGGGATGGCAAATGCTATTTCTTTGCTGGAAATGCATTTAACTTTAGATGAGCAGAAAAGGGTCACAGGAGAGGGTTACAAGGCAGTGGCACCTGCATCATGAGGGAATAGGAGAAAAAGAGGTGTGGTGATATTATTAAAAAGAACTGACCTTTTAAAATAGAGGATAGATTAGAAGCTACGGAAGGTAGGTATGCTGGGGTAAATGGCACTATAGTAGAAAGTAAGTACACAGTAGTAACAGTATATATACCCATCATAATTAAAATAAAGAAGTTTGGAGAGATTTTAATGGAGATAGTAGATTCCAGGAGGGGTTGTTTTGGTTATGGGGATTGGAGTATCACAGTAATAAGGATGAAGCGGAGAAGACATCAAGAGCCAGGGAAGTAAATATGGAAGGTAAATTCTTGGAAAATTTTGCTAAAGCAGTAAGCTGGTGGATATTTGGAGATTAGAGTACATTCAAAAGAAAGGGCAGGCTTACACCTGATACTCAGGAAAACACAATTGTTTGTCAAGGATAGATAAGGCATTTATTAGTCATGAAAGTCAATATCTTGTACAAATGATGAGGCTAGAGCCAGTGCATCTTTCTGATCATGCAGTAATGATGGTAGTGATGGTGGGAGAAGGAGCTGGAAGCCTGGATAGTCATTGCAAAATGAAAGCATATATTATGAGAGATGAGACGAAAGGGGATTGAGAGTGGATAAAAGGATTAATGAGGAAGATATTAGAGGAAGAGGAGGATGAAAAAATGATGATACCTGGGAGACTAAAAGGAAGAGAGTGAGGTAGGAACTACAAGAAAGGCAAGGAAGAAAGCAAAGGGAGTGGAGAACAGCAAAATATAGGCTGTTAGATAAGTTGAAAGACATTCAGAATGAAACAAATTAGGGCATTTTATGTAGGGGTAAAAGAGAGAGAGAAATTAGACAACTAAATCAACAAAAACAGGATGAAAGGCTGTAGAGAAAAAAGAATTGATGTGGAGAAAATATTCACAAGGGATTCACTGAAGGCAACTAAAATATTCCCAGCAAGACTTAGACATCAAGATGTTGAGAGAGGGGGTGTTACAGGTATATTGGAAAAATGAAAATAGAATGGGGTGGTGCTAAAGTAAAGGTTTAAGTTATTATCAGGAGTTGTATTCTGAGGAAGAAGGACAACAGGAGGAGGAGGAGAAAGGTGACTGTGGAGTTCTGGAAACTGCAGGAGATATGAAAATCATCCAAGAAGATATTAGGAGGTTCACAGAGCCAGTTACGGGAGAGGAGGTGATGGTAGTCTGGGACTGTATGACAAAACGGAAATCTCCTGGAACTGATGGCCTCCTTCTAGAGTTTTGTGAAATATGAAAGAAAGAAATGAGAAAAGATGGACTAATCTGTTTAATACCATTCTGTCAGGAGTGCAAATTCTGGCATCAAGGAAAGATACCAAATTTTTTGGCTCCCTTTTCAAGCCACCCCCCACCCCCTGGGTTGTAGTATACACAAAAGGAGAAAACTTTAAAGAGTTGTATGAACAAACAAGCCCCAAACACCTACCACCAGTAAAAGTCATTACCTTAAAGTGTGGTTCATGTAGCCAGTGCCTCTACATTCTAAATAAGTCTGAATACCATCTAGTAGCACAACATAAATTTTTAACAGCAAAAAAAAAAATAATTGCAAGAGTAAGGGGGTGATTCATCTTGCTGTTTGTGGGGAGTGTCCAGCATTTTTCTATTGGAAAAAAAGAAAGACCCTTCAAAAAATGTGTTATGAGCATTTATATGATATAAAAAAGGGTTTTAACAATAATGCTTTGGCTAAACACAAACAAATTTGTGCAGATAGTAGGTTATGATGTCTGTGTGTTAGAAGATATAGTATTGGACCCTTAGGGAGGAGCATTCGAAACTCGAATTGAATACTGTGAATTATACTAGCAATTATTATTGGGTGCAAACTTGGAACCAGGGCTAAATTACTGTATTTTTATTGGTACTGCTCTGAAATTAAGAGCTGCTAGATTATAAATTAACATTTTGTTGATATTTTCATTTTATATAAAGAGTCATATTTAAAACTTTTTGATATACAGTATTATACTCCTTTTGTACATGTTTTACACTTTGAAATGTTTATCTATTTATTTGTTTTCTTTTTATTCATTTATTGAAGTTTAAAATTTGGTAATATCTTTTAAGAATGTATTTTTTCATTTAATTAACTTAATTATTTTAATTCATGTGATTATATAAGTTGGATGGAACATTTGAAGCAGTTCTGATGAAGTCTGAATGCTATTAAGATGAAAACGCTCAACATTTTTATTAAAGTGTGTAATACTATTTAATGACTGTGTTTTTCAGTTTTGGAGCTATATGATGCATTGGTCTCCACAGGTTGTCCAGCTTGAGTTGATTATTTGTGCAATAATCTGTAGTTCAAGGAAGGAAAGGACACCCAACAGACAAGCCTCGTATAGGCCAATATCTATTTTAAACCATGATTATAAATGATATGTGCAGATTCAGACAACCAGATCAGGCAGCATTATAGCTAAGATTATACACTCATACCACTCAGGATTTGTGGCAAGTTGTAGAACTACTGATAATTTTATTTGTACATTATTGTTAAAAGAGGTGCAAAGAGAGGGGGAGGAATTAATGTCAGTCTTACTAGATGCAGAAAAGGTGTTTGACCGGGTAAGATAGCAATATTTGTTTAGGATATTGGAGAGATTGGGCTTTCCAAAAAGTTGAGCTGTGATACTGAGGAATATTTTTAAAAAGGCTATAGCAAGAGTAAAGATAAGTACAACTCATTCAGAAAAGATAATGATACAGAGGGGAGGTGAGACAAGGGTGTCCCCATCACTCTTATTATTCGCAATATACCTGGAGTCCTTAGCAATGGGAATAAAAAGAGAGAGGATAAGTGTTAGAAATGGGGACTATAAGAGAATAAATGAATGCTTTATGCAATTGATGAGCTACTGACAGTGGTGAGTTGGGAGCAAGATAAGGAATGGGTCTGGCAATTAGTCCAGGATTTTGGAAGGATATAGGAGTATAAAATTAAGCAGGAAAAGATAAAGATGGTGAGGATGAAGCTGATGGAGGCACAAGAAAGAGAAGAAAATAATGGAATAGTAGAAAATGAGAAGAGATACTTGGGAATGTGGTTGGGAGAAATATTGGAATGTTCAATAATGACCACACATAATAAAATTACAGAAAAGGTTTATGCACAGCTACTTAAATGGAGAGGTTTACAGCTGAAGATAGATCAGAGAGTTCTGATACTTGAATTGTTTGTTATGCCACAATTTATTTATGCAGGGCAAGCTTTTTGAGAACTAGCTGATGACAAACTGTTGAAACATTAAAGCAGATTTTATATGGGAAGAGGGCAGAGCTAGAGTGGATTGGGAAACTATGACATTAAGGAAAGAAGAAAGGGGATTGGAAGTACAAGATTAAAAAAAATCTGCAGGCAAGTATTATAACAAATGTGTTGACACTAGTGAACTGTAAGTGCAAAGTGTATTGGAATGATATGATTTGGGCAAAAGAGAGGGGGGAACTTGGAGACAGGGGATTTCATTGATCTGCTTTTGGAAACACCATGTGAATGGTTAGTTCTGCCCTGGACAAAAGAAGAGCAGTGGCTGTTCAAAAATGTATGGAAGAGAGAATGAAATAAAAATTGGAGGGAGATGATTACAACAATAGGGTGGACAAGAAAGGAAAGGGAGAATGATGTGACAACATGGAGACATAAACAGAAGGAGATACTGTATTGGCTGCAGATGGTGGTAGGGGAAGAGTAAAAGACTAGGAAGTGGTTGAGTTAGAATAGGACTTGGGTGACAGGTTAGTGTGGCAATTTTAAGTTGTGATATATAAGTGGAGAAAAATGGAAGAGCAAGTAGGAAAGAGTTTGGAAAAGCCAATGATAACCTATCTCAGAGGTGGAAGAAAGAAGAATAGATAGGACGCTGACTAGAGGGTTGATTGAAGTAGTGACAGATTGGTCATTAGGAGCCATTGAGAAAAGTATATAGAACAAAATGAAGGGCTGGGAAAAGGAACTAGGATTAGAGTTAGGGAGATAAGAATGGAAGGAAATATTGAAAATACCAAGGGAGAGCTCGAAGGTGATTAAATTTAAGATTGTTGTTTTGGAAGTGTCTGCACAAATGTTTTTATACCACAGTAAGACTAGTGAAAATGTTTAGGGGAGTAGGAGGAATGTTGGAAATGCAAGGAAGAAAGGGAGACATGGAATCATATTTTTGAGGATGTAGAAAAGCTTGAATTGTTTAGGGAGAAAGGGAAATTAAGCTAAAAGATCTTTGGTCTGAGGCAAGACACTAAAAAAAACATTTTTCATGTTGCAGTACGAAGAAGGTACATCAAAAGGTTTACAAAATGAAGTGACAAGGCTTATGACAGGCTTATGACAGCAGGAAAGAAGGCAGTGACAAAACACTGGAAACAAGTAGAAAGGCTAAAGGTAGAGGAAGTAGAAATAGGCCTTACAACAATAGGTAAGTAAACATGTGACATAAATGGAAATTAAATAGGATAAAAGAGGGGAAACAGTGAAGTAGCAATAAGAAAATAGACTTGTCAGAAGAGGGGAGAATTGATAAAAGGTTAGAAAGAAGAAAGGGTAGGGATTAGAGAATGAAAGCTATAAATTAATAGATGAAATGTACTGAGGGTGGCTATGGCTCTCTTTGAAGGGAATGGGTTAAAGGGGGAGGAATGGTTGTACAAATTGTATGTAGCTGATCTGTTTGGGGTAAAGCTGGGATTTAAATGATAAATGAATGAACAAATAACAAAATAATAGAGGGTGTAGACTCCTAGATAAATAGGGTAAATCACTAGATATTCATTGTGAAATGGAGAAACAAATCTGAAAATGTTAATTTATGAGATTAAAGACATGATATTGTGTTAAGAATTATACTGCGTATTTGGTAATTGGCAATAAATGTAATTAAATGTATTATTATTTCTGGGACTGGGTTGTGCCTGGTTTGTATTTAATCAAATGAAATGTGTAATGCTAAATTATTTTGCTGTTCTGGAAAATGGGCCAGCCACCAGTAAAAGCAGTGCACCATGCATGAGGATTGCATAAAAATTGCAAGTATGAAGTGTTTCAGCAAAGGTTATTGTTGGTTGCAATAAAATGTGATTTTACCAAACCTGCTACTACTGGAAATGCATACACCTTACAAAATGTGATATCTAGCCAACATACAGTTAATGAAACTGTACTGACTGAATGTAATAAAATAATTGACAAAATGGTAAAACCAGCATGTTATCCCTGTTACCCTACTAAGTTAGCCAAATGTACAATACTGGGAGATGGGAAGGAGTTGAAGATATTAACTGATTCTGAAGAATGCTAAAGCCATGGCCTTAAACTCAATGCTAAGAAATGCATAATTGTACCCTTTAGGAAATCAACCACCCCAGCTAATTACCATATCATAATACACCCCTAAGAGTTGACCCAGTGGTCAGAAATTTGAGTATGTACATAGGCAGTAGCCTTACTTTTGACCACCCTGTGGCCACAGTGGTGAGGAAATTCTTTTATGTTGCACAACTTATAAGTAAGGGCATGGCATCTAGGTCCAAAGAGGTCATTATCCCATTGTACTCCACTCCTATCAGCCCAGTCATAGAGTACAATGCTCCCTTTGGTATGTATCTGACCAGGCATATGCAGCAACTAGAGTGTCCTCAACGGTTCCTTACAAAAAGAATACAAAGTGTAACAAACCTGCCTTATGCAGAGCAGTTTAAAGACCTTTCCCTCTATTCAGTCTCCTATAGATTGCTGAGGGTCGAGCGATGCCTGGCTTACAAGGCAACCACAAACCCCATACTTATGAATCTCCTACATACCCATAAGTCAAAAGTTATCAGATATGCAAGGTCTAGGGACCTGAGTTTTGGTTGTGACTTAAACAGAACATGCTGGAGAGACAGATATATGTCCCAGAGGCTAGCATCCTATGGAACAGGCTTCCCATCCATGTGAAACTGAGTTTGTCTACTACCCAGTTTAAGCACAGCTTACACAAGTGGATGGGGGAATAGGAAATTTACACTGGGTCTAGCACCCATGTCCCTTATGGACAGAAGTAATTTATAAATGCTTGTCCATCAATGTCCTGTTTGGATGCAGGACATCATTATTCTTTCAGAAAGCCTTGGTTAGGCATAGAAAGACCCCTTGAGTAATTTGCCTACTAACAGTCTATGAATCTTTCTGAGCGTGGTCATGCTTATTAAAAAACCTTGTGTCTGCAACATAAAACCTATGAAAAAAGGTAGAAGTAATCTGTATTCATGGGAGATGAAAAAGAGTATCCTTTAACATGTAGAAATTCAGATACTGTTGGGTAAAGTATTACATCCTGTGGCTTTAGTTCTTAATTTAACACATATGTTATAATAGGTCAAGACGTCTTCTAGTTAAAGGCACTGTGGAAATTGTAGGAGCAAGAAGCACAGTTAGATACTCTATTGCTTGAATATACCTCAAGTAAAAATGAGGGAAGAGCAGGCTTTCAACTGCAGGTTCTTAGAAAAAACAGATGATACTGATGTAAAGGTCAAGTAATTAACAAATTCAAAGCACAAGACAATCACTGGGATTAGTTGCCTTTTGTAGATAAAGAAATAGAAGAAATACCCACACGTGTGTTCCAAGGTTAAGAAGTTATAACCTCTACTTCATGTGCATACCTCTCAACTGTACAGATTTTCGCAGAATGTCCAGATTTTTGCCTCGTATTTTTGGTCCATTTTCTCATAAAATTGTTTTCTGACAAATTAGCGGCAAATCATTAAAGACTGAAGTTAGGAAATAATGACAGACATTTGATTTTCCTACTTCATATCCGTCAGGAAATTAATGCAAAACCCTTTATTCTACCAGCTTTCTAAGTTTGTAAGAGCAGTATTTAAAAAGTGTCCCTATTTCTGGGCCTTTGTCCCACTTTTATTTATGTCTTTGTCCAGATTTCTTGCTCTAAGAGGTTGAGAGGTATGTCAGTGTACTGATGAGTGTTCTTAACTTTGGCATACTTGCAGATGATTAATTAAATGTTTTAGAAAGCACAGTGAAAGGATGAAATATTAAAAATATATAGCCAGAGTAGAAAGAAACAGATAAATAGGTTGGGCTATCTCATACCAATATTCTGAGCTAAAGAATGGCTTACTCTTCAGGCTAAATAAAGACAAAGAAGAAGCATTACCCCAATTATTACAGCAAAAATATCTTGTGATGAAGTTGCAACATCATCTCTTGGGAGGCCATGTATGATTGGACAAAAAAAATGAAGTTAGAATTTTAGTTAAATTGTACTGGCCTGATGTGAAGAAAGATACTGAGAACTTCTGTAACACTTGTCAAGAATGTTAGAAGATGGCACTACATCCTGATTGAGAAGTCTGTTGATAATTATGCCCATTACTTTGGACACAGTCAAGTGAATGGCCATGGCTCTTATAGACCCATAAGTAAAATTTACTGATGGCTATCAATACTTTCTTGCAATAATTAACCATGCTACTAAGTTTCCTGAAGCAGTACGGATGTGAAAAGGCAATGTTAATTCAATAGCCATACAGTTGTTACTTTTCTCCAGGGTAGGGCTACCCAAAGAAATGCTTGCAAACCTTGGAATCCAGCTTTACCCAGGGTAATTCACCAGCTTTGCCACTGTATTTAAAGTAAAATAGTAAAGGACTTCAGAGTATCACCTCCAAACTGATGAGTTAGTGAAGCACTTTAATAAAACTTTGAAGTATATGCTAAACAAATGGCCATAGAACAACATGCAAATTAGGATCTGTTCCCTACTCATTTCTGCAGTAAGAGATTTATCCTAAGCATTGTGATTTGCACCATATGAGTTACCATGTGGCAGATATTCCTGCAAATTAACTTGGAAAAACATAAAAACCCATTTAAATATATAATAGCATATGTCATAAAGTTGTGGGGTACATTAAAAATTGTTTCACCAGTTGTTAAGGATTATATGCAGAGAACACAAGAGATATGGTAGTGTTTGTAACAAGAAAGCCAGCCTCAGTAAGTTTAAAACAAGTAAAAGTATTCATAGTAGTTCCATCTGCTGATAATAAACTACAAATAAAAATTTAACAAAGGCCCTTGAATGTGATAGAGAAAATAAAAGAAAACCAAATTAAGATAAACTGGAAAGAGGAAACCCAAAGTACATATATCACATAAGTGTTAAAACCAGGTTGGGAAGCTGAAGCTGCTGAACTCAGCATAGGAACTTACATATGTACAAATAGTACAGTACCAGAGCAGTCTGCTTTTCAAATAAACAACCTTTGTCTGCATTCCAGAAACAGGAAGCGAAGCGAAAGATTTCTTATTGAGGAATATATATATTTTTCTGTGCTACCTGATAGCACAGATTCAATTCAATATCATGTTGAAAATGTGGCAGAGAAAAAGTAAACCTCAGGGTACCAGAGTCCCAAAAAGAGTAATAAGGGAAGTGTAACCTATGCTTAAAATGAGAGTTGTTGAGGAGTCCCAAACAAATGAGGCAGTTTGTATTAGTCTCTAAAATGAGTAACTCCGTAATTTTTTGTAATGCTTTCCAGAAAATTAATGAGATATGCAAATGTGATATTTAT